>NW_016157316.1:347238-378452 GCF_001687245.7 Rhagoletis zephyria | reverse complement strand
CCTCCATACCCATAGCAGTTCTAACGGACAAATCGAGCGTTTCCACAGCACTCTAACGGAGATTGCGCACTGTATTAAATTAGCGCACGGAACAAGCGATACCACCGATATAGTCTTGCTTGCTACAGAACAATACAATAGATCAGTCCATTCTGTCACGAAACAAAAACCAATAGAAGTTATCAGTTCGATTCCAGATAGTCTGAAAGAAGAAATTAAGACTCGAATCAGTAAGCGCAGGACATAGAACTCCGAAGATGTAATGAAAATAAAATAACGAAATTATTCCAGCCTGGTGATAGGGTTTTTGTCAAAACTAACAAACGCATTGGTAATAAATTTTCCAAGGTTTATGTGGAAAAAACGGTGGCAAAGGATTTAGGGACCACTGTATTGATTGGTAACACACGTGTTCACAAAAGTAATCTTAGGTGACATTTTTCATTCCAGGTTACTGATATTCTATCGCGGCACAGCGGAGCTGCTAGACTATTCGTATTCTAATTAAATACCGATATCTGACGGACTGGTTGCTACCTTTACGGGATACGACTACCTAACCCACCAAACGAACCTAACCGTATTAGAAAAAATTGTCGAAGAAACAAACAACTACGGTGAGCTTTTTCCACATACGCACATAAAGAAACTGCTACAACTCGACTCGGACCAAATTACAAATCTTTTAGGAGTACTAAGAATTCACCACCGACATTCTCGTAGTCTGAACTTTATTGGCACCGACCTTAAGTATATTGCAGGAACCCCAGATTTCGATGATTTCAGCAAAAAGAAGAAAGCCTTATAGAAGCAAATGAGCAGCAGATTAAAATAAATTCAGAGTTGCAAATCCAGATCAATAAACTACCGAGAACCATAAACCAACTGTTAGCACACACTAAACAAGCAGAAATAGATACGGCTAATTTATTTAACCTTATCAGTAGCAGAAATAGGGCCGCGATTGCCGAACTAAATAACATAGCTCTTTCCATCACGTTAGGGAAACTTAATATTATAAACCCTGTCCTGTTGGATAGCCAAGAAGTCGAGACTATTATCAAGACCGAAAAGGGCTTTGCCATTAGCATTAATGATGTCGTTATGAATTCTAAGCTTAAGATACTGCAAAACAACGAGATTGTCGTTTTTGTAATAAAATATCCAAAAATTAACAATGTATGCAATAAAACAAGAATATACCCAGTAGTGCACGACAATAGGATTATAATATTAGAAACTAATGTAGTAGCAAAATGTAATAAGCAATACAGGCTAGTTGATAAATGCAAAAAAGCGGTCGCATCGACGTTCTGCGAGGAAATTCAAAGCACGACAAACCCATGTTTACAACAGCTACTAAACAACTACACAGGAACGTGTAGGACTACATCCGCCCACAACATATCGCCCATAGAAATGGTAGACGATGGTGTCGTTATAATTAACAATCGCTACGCGGAAATACAACAAGAAGACAAATCAATGATCACCGTAAATGCCACATACCTAATTACATTCAAAAGCAAAGTGACCATTAACGACAGTAGTTACATCAACCACAAGAATGAGTACCAACTGACTCCGGAGGCTCCCATGGCACAAGATATTAAGTTTACCGAGAACATTGCAACGCTGTCATTACCATATCTAGACGAAGTCAAAATACGGAATTTAAGACATATCGCAACACTAAGGTACAAAATTAATATAAACTCAATCATAATGTTTAGTTCCCTTAGTGGATTGATTATCTCGGTGGTCATAGCGCTGACTATATTTCGCTGGAGGAAGAATCGACAGAAACGCATTGTTATAAATTTGATAGAGAATCATATTACCAAGGCCCCTGGACAGAACGATGGCGCGCCCGAGGACGGCCGATTTTAGAAGGGGGAGAGTTAACACCAGCGAGAGGTTGATACCCTTCCATAAAGTGCTGACACCCCGCTGGTCAACACGCGCATCCGCTTGCCATTTCGTCACAACAAAATCAACAGTAAGCAATTGACTTCTCAGCGAATTGACTTCTCAACAAATTGGCTCTCGATCAACGAAAAGCTACTTCCACTGAAAAGGTGCTGACGCCCGCTAGTCTGCACGCGCATCCGCTTTGTCAGTTCGGTGCAGCGCAGCATAACGACCAACACGAACCATTTCCCACCAAAAGCGGTGACACCCCATTACGGCTTCAGTTTGGCAACGAGCAACAACAACAATCAACGGAAAGCTATTAGTTAGATTCAATAATTAAATAATACGTTCTGCCCTTGTATTTTGACTTTTTATGTGCGCACTTGTAGTGAACGGCTGCCCTACATAGTAGGGAAATAAATAATAAATTAAAATCGAGTGTCTCGTGTTTTACTTATATTAACTAAGCATAGATACGTTGTGCACACACCGCAGTCAAACTGTATACGTACATTGCAACCATACATTTTGGAAGTCGGCCCACATATTAGACGTGTTTCCTTTAACTATCACAAGCTAATAGCTAAATACTGGCCAAATAAAACAAATTAGATTATTTCATATGTTGGCTTAATTTTGAAAGTTGTTTGACTGCAAATAAAACGAAAAATTAAAATATTCAAATTCAGTCGTTTTGTTAAGCATGCGATTTCCTTAAGGCTCTGTCACAGGATTGGTATATTTGTACAAACATATTTGTACATTTTTTTACTGGGAGCATTTTTTTGAGGTCACACGATTGGTACAATACAAATACAAATTAGAGACAAGCGGCATTTGCTGCCTACAAATTGTTTGAGCCTTATGATGGTAGCTCCCGTCACTACCAGGCGGTAGCAATCATAAGGAATAGGGTTGTAGGAAGGGCTGATTTAGTTCTGTCTTCATTCAATACAGTCCTGAACCTTAAGGCCATTATAGCTAGGCTTGAATTTACGGACGCCGACAAGAGACCGGCCCATCTCATTGAGCAAGAGATGGTAACGTTGAGGCAAGACCGTCGACGGTCACGCAATTTTATGATGAGGTTGAGAAGAAGCTAACGCTTCTAATCAACAAGACCATCATGGTGAACGAAGGCAATACGGAGCTAATAAATTCCCTTAGCCAGAAGTACAGACAGGATGCCCTTAGGACATTCATATCTGGGCTGCGGCAACCAATGTGCGACATTCTGTTCTCGTCTAGGTCAAAGGACATGCCTTCAGCTTTGGCGCTGGCGCAGGAGTTACAATCCAACCACCAGCGCACGGCATTTGCGAACACTTTTGCCACCTATACGGAACGTCAGAATCACTTTAATTCACCCCATTACAAACAAATCTCCCAGCAAACGCAAGGACAGACCGGACCCGAGCCCATGGTGGTTGATGCCTCAACGTCCCGGTTTGTACTAAACAAACCGAACCACCAACTTCCTACCAATAGGATGCAAGGTACATCTAACCGACTCCCAAGGACATCGTACGATCAGAGACCTTTACTGAACTATAGTAAACCTGCCCTTAATGCAAATACTAACGCCCAGGGATCTTCAAGACCAGCAGGTCTTAACTTCCAAGACAAAGCAGTAAAAAGACCAATAGGTTCGGACAGGCAGCCAATAGCAAAGGTTCAAAGGATTAATAGCTTAGCGCAGCAAGTCGATCCTCAAGCAAAGGACCATGACGAAAGGACCTACGATAACCACTATTATACTTACGATCAATACGACGATACAGAAACCAATTTTGGTTACGACGAGGACGAGCTAGGAACTTCAGAAGAAGTTAATTTTTTAGAGGACAATCCCTCCTCCCTTACATTTCAAGGACACTAGGAGGTGTAAAGCTTAAATTCTTGATCGATACAGGAGCATCGAAAAATTATATTAAGAACTTAGATGTTTTGAAGGGAATAAAACCCTCAAATACCCCATTTTCAGACCAATCTATTCATGGCAAAACTAAGATCACCTCAGAATGTCTCTTGAATGTCCTCGGCAGAACCACCCCTTTATTTATACTACCTTACCTTGATAGCTGTGACGGAATAATTGGTTACGACCTCTTAATGAAAACAAATGCGACGATCGACGTAATGAGGGGAATTTTACACTATANCAGTAAGCAATTGACTTCTCAGCGAATTGACTTCTCAACAAATTGGCTCTCGATCAACGAAAAGCTACTTCCACTGAAAAGGTGCTGACGCTCGCTAGTCTGCACGCGCATCCGCTTTGTCAGTTCGGTGCAGCGCAAGCAGTAGCATAACGACCAACACGAACCATTTCCCACCAAAAGCGCTGACACCCCATTACGGCTTCAGTTTGGCAACGAGCAACAACAACAATCAACGGACAGCTATTAGTTAGATTTAATAATTAAATAATAAGTTCTGCCCTTGTATTTTGACTTTTTATGTGCGCACTTGTAGTGAACGGCTGCCCTACATAGTAGGGAAATAAATAATAAATTAAAATCGAGTGTCTCGTGTTTTACTTATATTAACTAAGCATAGATACGTTGTGCACACACCGCAGTCAAACTGTATACGTACATTGCAATCATACATTTTGGAAGTCGGCCCACATATTAGACGTGTTTCCTTTAACTATCACAAGCTAATAGCTAAATACTGGCCAAATAAAACAAATAAGATTATTTCATATGTGCTTAATTTTGAAAGTTGTTTGACTGCAAATAAAACGAAAAATTAAAATATTCAAATTCAGTCGTTTTGTTAAGCATGCGATTTCCTTAAGGCTCTGTCACAGGAATGGTATATTTGTACAAACATATTTGTAAATTTTTTTTATTGGGCTATTGGTACAAAATGAAAAAATTGGGAACATTTTTTTGTGGTCACACGATTGGTACAATACAGCGAACTTCTATTGAGAAAATTTGGACAAATTGTTTGTCGTGGTTGGGATAAAGAAAAATAGTTGTACATTCACACGATTGGGATGCGAGATGCACCAAATTTTGCGCAAACGCCCAATCGTATGACACTGCCTTTAGAGACTTAAAAATGCTTAGTTCGTAAGCACTGGTTACAATCTCTGCGGTCGATGAGGTATGAAAAGAAATAGCTAATTATCGCATTGACCTCTTTTGTGGCAAGCGGACATGCATACAATTTTGATATTTTTTTAAATTTTTAATTATTATTTTTTTGAATACATATGGCTCATTCCACGGTGACGGGTGTGACATTTCAACTCACATTCTTAAACTGTAATATAAAATTCTTTAAAACGAGTATTTTCTAATAGGTTTCCGAGATATACACAATGCCTTGAAAAACAATTTTTAAAAACAATTTAATCTGAACGAGTCATCTGAATTTTAGTCACTGTGACGGGTGTGACGAGTACGCAAACCAAATTAGCTACTACTTATGTACTTTGATCAGAGTTTTTCTGCTAATTATGTCTTCTGCTTATGGTTTTAAATAGTTCGTTGTATAGTTAAATAAACATTCTCAACATTTACGCCAAAGTTGCTTATAAATTATAAATTACATGTTCCAAATTCAACAGTGACGGGTGTAACTTGACTTTGTGACGGGTGTGACAAGTTGAGCATGAATACATAAATACACATTATTAGACAACTAAACTAACTTTATTTCTCAAAAGATCGGATTTTACGAACACATATAAGATTCTGCCACTTAAAGCCGGGATAATCCTTGATCGGACTCTTCATCTCCACTGTATGCCTGAGCAATTGTAAAGTACCTTATTTTTGAATAGTATGAGGCTGTTACCTGTCTAACCGAGGCCGTTACCTGTTAAAACCGTTTTATACTACGTTTATAGCGGAAAAGCTGATTTCCAATTCGCTTTGAGTGAGAGCGGTGTTTATACACTCTTTCTAACTGTCTGGAGAATTAAACTACCGATTTGAAATGGAGTGTAAGCCAAAACACTTCGCTCTTTCAAAGCGAATTGAAATTCAGTTTATACATATGTTTTGAATCGCGGCGAAATGAATTAAAGCGACTTGTGCATGCGTATAAACGTAGTAATAGATACTGTTTTTGCCCAGACAAGCGAAGTAACGGTTTCTTTTTATCCGTGACAGCATAGCTTAAGTTTTCCCATCGCTCGAGCAACATTCCTTATTATGATTAGCTTTATCATCGCTGATATATGACACATTTCAGTTTAGCAGATAAGTAACGGTAGCAGTCCTTGGCCGAATTTATTGAAGTTTGTCAAACTTTAAATTGTGACGGGTGTGACATGTGACGGGCGTGACCTTTCGTTCTTTTTTCGAAAATAAAAGCATATAAATACTTTAAAGCAATTAGTACATATTCCCCGGTGTCATAGCGTTACTTTCGTGAGCTTTTTTACACTATCCAATATGTGTTTTCCTTCAAAAAATAACTATTTTGTGTATTTTGTGACGGGCGTGACATTAAAATATGCTTTGCTTCAATATATAATAAAATATTTAGTACTTGCCTAAAAAATTAGAAAATTACGCCGTTACAATGCTAACGAATTGTTCTCTCCACAGACGGCTTAAACAATGCAAACAAGATAATAGACTTGAAAATCAGTCTTGTATATTTTGAAAAAAATTAACCTCTCATATGGGTTTATAAATGGTACAACCTAAAGTAAAAAAAAATCTGATTTTGAGATAAATTTCGGAATTTTGGCTTTCAGTCTTGAAAGTTAGATTTATTTACTCTTACTTACTAGAAGAAATACACTCAAATTCTTAAGTTTATTTTCGTTTCATTCGGTATCGATTACCGTGGAATGAGAAGTATACATTTTTGAACGTTGTCGTGTCAAATGAAAGCTTTTGCCCCTTTCTGTTTGGCTTAAGCAGAGAGCTTTTTGACACCGAATGGCAATGCCTCTAGTTAGTTTACTATACATTCGCGGAGCTTCCGCATTAATTTTAACATTCGCTTTCGCTTTCGCATTCGCAATAATCAATGCGGAGCTTTTGCGAATGCGAATGTTGTGCAAATGCATCGATAAAACGTATATCTGGCAAACAAAATGACAAATTGTAGTCAATATTTTTTGCCTGTGGTCGTTGGAGTATTTGTGTAACAAAACTGGTTAAATGTCATATTTATCAACATTGATAAAAATGTCTTTAAACTTATTATTTCTTAAGCTATATAATCGAGCAGTTATACAAGTTCCCACTTCTGCTTGACCTTTGACGTACGTCAAAGAGAAGATAGTCTTTTAATAATATATATATTTTATTTTCTCTTCTTTTAATACCTGCATTTCTTTCTTTATTAAGATTTTTTTGGACCAATTTTAAAAAAACTACTAGGCATAAAAGAAGAAAGTGTGCACTGTAATTTTAAACCAAATTGTCATGATTTGCTCTTGATGTTACATATCGTCACCTGAAATGCAAAAAGACGTAACAAACATCGTCGCTGAAATGCAAAAAGTCGTAACTAATAACTAGTAACAAATTCAAAATTCAGTTTTTGATTCATATGACGGATTTCATCGAATTTCAACTCCCACATCAGTTATGGTGTTGTTACATCTTTTTGCATTTCAGGTGACGATATATTCGTTTCAATCACATCAAATGTGGCTCTTTGGGGAATTAATTTTAAGGACAAATTTTAAAAGCAGTAATTTTGTTTACTTGTCGGGCAATATTTTTTCATAGATAAATATGTATATTCGAGCCTTGCCTAAAGGCCTCTGTGGTAAAACTCCCCCCCTACGTCTCCCTTCTTTGCTAATTAAAGTGAAAGATTAAGCTCCTACAATAGGGAATCGATGCTGAAATATTTAAAAAGCTATAGGTCCGACTTTTAATTAGGTAAGAATTACGTAACTATCTGAAACCCTCATCATTCGTGATTCCAATAATTCAAATGATTATAAAAAACGGGGTGCTTGTTTTTAAAAAAATAACAATATTCTCATCTGATTCGGCTGGCAACCGGGATCTTAAAAACAATATTTTCAAAATTTTCATTCCTGGAAAATAACAATTTATTTTCCATATCCAGCTATCTAGCTCGCTATAAGCACAAATTCTTCAAACCAGTCGCAGAAGACCCATTAAAATGAATTACAAAAACTAAAATCGAGAAAGGCTGATGACGTTACAAGTTCCCCAAATTCTGAAACTGCTAAAGGAATGAGAATGAAGATTTCTTTTAAAAAAGCTTCAGAAAAACCTGACACATCTGGTTTGGTTTGTAAGCGCTGTTTAAACAACGATCTCACCATTATGCTAGAGTCTTCAAGTGAACATGAAAGTCAGGAGGATACATCCGACATTTGCAGCCCCGATGGAATTCTCATTACTTTTTATTAAATAAAATTTTAAATTTTTAAATTCAAGAACTAAGTAAAATAAACATTATTTAAAATTACTAACTTTTAAATTTTTTTATCTACCTAAATAACTTAGTTTACTTACCTGGTTATTTCTTAAAAATACTTGACATTCCCATACGCATCCGCGGATGTTAGCTGTTAGACATCCGCATCCACATTCGCATCCGCGGATGTCTAAAATTTCACATTTGCAACATCCCTAGTATGTACCTATTAGAAGTATTTTATAATTATTCGAGTGCGGTATACTTAATATAAGTTATTAAATTAAAATTATAAAAATACATGCGTAAAAATTTTGATATTGAATCTTAATTATGTATGTATGTATGTATGTATATTCGTGAAATAAATAACGAAAATCATTTTGTTTTACAATCGCTGCTTACAAAATAAAATATTACATCATATTGGTTCAAAAGATTTTAAAAATCTTTCTTTATTAAAGGTAGTTTGTAGATTGCTATCGAACGCGAATTGCGATAGAAGAAGCCGTTTGGCTTTCGTTTACGCATTACAGAGTGACTAAAATGCGAAAGGGGTAAAAATGAATGCAAAAAGGGCAATTTTCAATACGCTTGTCGCATTATAGGGTGCCAATATTCCGAATTTCCGGAAGTTTGCTATCGCATCGGAATACAGAGTAACGGCGCTGATCATAAGTGGGCGGTGCCAGGCCCATTTTCAAAAATTTTATCATAATCGTATTTTATGCCAAAGAATTATTGCAAACATCAATTTTGGATAAATTAGCTCCGGTATTTACTGATTTATCGAAGATTTCGTATTTCTCCAAAATACCGTTAAATGTTGTACCAAGACCAACAACCGTGTCAAGTTTGGGAGAAATTGGTGGAGCGGTTCCCAAGATATACACGTGTAATCATAAGCGGGAATGGCTACGCCCATTTTCCAAAAATTTACAATATTCTTATTTTTCACCTAAAATTGATTGTGTGTAAATATCAATTTTGAGTGAATTAACTTCAGTAGTTTCTAAAATATCGAAGTTTTCGTATTTCTCAAAACTACCATTATATGGGAGGCAGGCATAACCACGCCCGATTTTGCCCATTTTCAATACCATCCGTCCTACGCCGAAAAGAAGTAAACATACCAAGTTTCGTTAAGATATCTCAATTTTTACTCGGTTATTGCCCGATTTTGACCATTTTTAGTACCATCCGTCCTACGCCGAAGAGAAGTACACATACGTAGTTTCGTTAAGATATCTCAATTTTTACTCGAGTTATCGTGTACACAGACGGACGATTCGTTTTGCCTGTTACAAACAACCGTTATGTGAACAAAGTTATAATATCCTTGTGCACAAGTGCACTCGGGTATAACTAGATTTATGCGTACAAATACGGTTGCGAAATAATCTGGTTAAGTGTGCACATCAGTTCGGACGGCCAAAATTGTTCGGCCGAAATTGGTCGGCCTCTCGGATGCAATGTGCGCCTAGCGTTATACGTTGTAACAAAAATTGAAAATATGAAAAAGCTTTATATTGCATTTTCAAATCTGGAGACAAAAGTCTCATCTCCAACTATCGAGCTATTGTAAAGCAGGGGGTCTTTCCTAAAATTTTCGATCACATACTTAACAAAAAGTTACTCGAACATGTTCAGCATGCCCTAACCAGCTGCCAACATGGGTTTTTGCCAGGGAAATCAATAGTAACTAATCTGTCTCTTATTTCAAATCACATTATCACTGCAATGGAACAACATTCGCAGCTCGATGTCATATACACCGACTTCTCAAAAGCTTTTGATAAAGTTGATCATAACATTCTATTACTGAAGCTCAACAAATTTGGTGTTTCCGGCACTTTACTGAACTTTTTCAGAAGTTTTCTTCTTGGTAGAAAATTATCGGTGATAATAAACTCAATAAGCTCGAACACTGAGGTCTATGCCACATCAGGCATTCCTCAAGGAACTCACATTGGCCCTCTGTTGTTTTTACTTTTTATAAATGACTTACCGTCGCATATCATATCGTCCAAGTGCTTAATGTTCGCAGATGATGTTAAGATATTCCTCAATATCAATAATCTTCTTGATTGCCAAAAACTCCAGCAAGATTTAAACATATTCTTAAATTGGTGTACCGTCAATAACCTAAGCCTAAACATTAGCAAATGTTGCGTTGTTTCCTATAGCCGCCGCGCATATGTCCATACCTTCAACTATTCTCTGGATGGCGTTGATTTGTTGCGTAAATCCGAAATTAAGGATTTAGGAATTATCTTTGACACCAAATTAACTTTTTCAAAACATATTGATCTGGTCTCATCTAAAGCGTATTCGATGGTAGGTTTCATAATTAGGAACACCAAAGATTTTAAGGACCCTATGACTCTGAAGACACTCTATATTGCTTTGGTAAGGAGTATTTTAGAATATGGGGCGATTATATGGAACCCATACTACACAAAGTACTCTGATAAAGTAGAGATGATTCAAAGAAAATTTACCAGATTTGCTATGAAAAGAGTGTTTTTTGAAAATGATATTCCAAGTTACGTATCAAGGAGGAAACTCCTTGGCTTACAATCTCTAGCGGACAGAAGGTCGTATCTGTCGCTGCTATTTGCTTACAATGTTTTATCTGGCAATATTGATTGCCCAGAAATATTTGTTCTTTTTCGAGTACAAGAATCTAATATAAATCTCAGAAATCCCAGAAAGTTTATTGAGGGTTCACATAAGTCGCTTTACTCTTATAACGAGCCGATAGCCAGAATCATTCGCCTTTGTAACACATTCGCTCCGCAAATTAATTTTAATGTTAGCCTTTCTTGTTTTAAGTTAAGCCTTTTTGCACTGTTTAATTAAATATCAAAACATGATCATAGTCTGTAAGAAATTCTGTTTCGATGACTGAAATAAATAAATAAATAAATAAATTTCCAGTGCCTTATCTTCTTTTAATTCAAAAAACTCCAACTCTTCTTCGCTTTTCTTAAAAAGGAGTATTTCGGATATTGTAAAAAGGGTTTATGAAGTATGCGAACGTACATTTAAATAATTTCAAATCGGCAAAGAAAATGATGAAATATTATTTTTTTTTGAAATCATGAATAAATAGACGTAGTTTAGTTTCAAAACATAAAATATTTTCCGACAAATCAAAAACATTTTTATTCTCTCCTTGTAGAGGCAAATTCAAGTTTTGCAAATGTGCCATCATATCGGTGAAGAATAATAAGTCAGAAACCATCTTTCATTCTCCAATTTGCGTATGTGTGGGGCTGCCACCTTGGCTCAAACCGTGCCATTTTTAGCCCTATTTTACATCGAATGGCATTTAATTTTTCAATTTGGCACAATGTGCCAAAATGACACTTTCGAAAAATTGGCTGCGTTTCTTTATACATTCCGGATAATCCCATTTCACAGCCGGAATAAACAGAAAGCGTTTGAAATATATGTTAACATATCATCAGGAACGTTCTAAAGAATAAGTAAACAAAAAAGTAAGTAAGTTGTTGGAAGCAGGGCTGCCAACTTGGCTCAAACCGTGCCATTTTTGTCCCTATTTTACTTCAAATGGCACTTAATTTTTCCATTTGGCACAAAGTGCCAAAATGGGACTTTTGAAAAATAGTAATATTTCAATACATTTTTGTGAAATTTTTTGCGTGTACTTCTTTTTCTCAACTAAAATTTTCTAATTTCTAAGGTTATTCAAGCGGTTTATCTTATTTCGGCATTGCATTTTTGTTTTAGAAATGTGCTTCTTACTTTATTTTTTAATGGGAAGGATTTAACCTTTTTTGGCACATTTATTTTTCTATTTGGCACATTTCGGCATGATACAAAAAAGAAGGTAGTTTCATTTAATGACATTCGTTGTTGTTGCTAACCATTTGACTTTTAATAAAATTATGGCATTTCATCAAATTCATGCTACCTGATTACTGGAAGAAATATATTTTTTTAAGCAGAGATTTTATCAGTACATTCAATATGATGAACTAGAAAATCATGCCGGCTAAATGATTTCGCAAATGGGGTTGACGACTAGGTTTCAGAACGCATGAAGAATGTGTAACTGCAAAACCGCGTAACTGACATTTTTCTCCAAAAATTGGATTTGCTCACACAAGCTCTTGGCTCAACCCTTATCCATTCGTCCTGAAATGCGATTTCTTTGTAAAAAAGAGAACCATTTTGAAATGTGAGTGTTTTACTCTCTTCTAAATAATTTATGCAACCTCACATACGCAGTTGTGCATTTTGTTGATACACGGTTTTGTACTTTAAACGACGATCTGTTAGCTGTTTATCGGAGGGCGGTCTGTTCAAGCCTTCTTCAGGTGTTTTGCATAAATTAATTTGTGAAATTTAATGATGCTAAAAGCCTATTTTTTTGCAAAATCTGATGAGAAATTTAAAAGCAAATTTGAACCTAAATATAAAAAGGTTTCATTTGGGAAGAACATTCTTTAGAATTTGATTTTTAAATCGCAAGATGGCATTAATAAAAAAAACAGAAAAATGCGCCCGTGGTTTTTATTACAAAATGAAGAGAACAATTACGATGAAGTCTCCTTTAACAGTACCAAGTACTGATAATGGTTTTTGATTTAAAATGTTATTACATTGGTATAAATATGGGAAAGAAAATACTCCGATTTATTGTTTTAATATTATCAAAGTGGCAAGGCCGTTGATAATACTCACAAATTATGAAACTTCAAAAAATTTTATTATCCGTCAAAAGTTGTTTATTGAAACTACCTTCTTTTTTGTATCATGCATTTCGGCACTTTTTTATCCTCAATATGGCACCTTATAGCTAAGGATAGTTGACAGGCTTGCGTATGTGTATATGAAAAGATTAAAATAAAAAAACAACACAATGGAAAAGAATGTCCAGCAAAGAAATGTTTATTTCAAAAAGTAAAAGGAGACAAAATGTTCTAAGCAAGAAATAAAAGATAGTAAACAAACCGCTTGTCCAAATTAAAAAAATTTGGTACCAAATGAAAGAGGACTTAAATAGCTTTTAAACAGAACGAACGAAGGTTACCACTTCTATTTATATTTATTTCTATAATCGAATACAAAAGAAATGCATATACCTGACCCAGGGTTTGTTCTATGGTAATTAAAAACATTTTATATTGAAATATTTTTCAATATCTGGCTTTCCGCTGGCTTTCCTCGTTTAGACATTTCAGTTTTAAAGCTATTTTAGTCCTCTTTCAGTTGATACCAAACTTGTTTAATTTGGATAAGCGGTTTGTTTATTATTAGGAAAATACTTTTATTTTCGACTTAAAAATATCTGGCCAAGTTTAACTGTTGAAAAAAACGTAACTGTTATTTACGGTCCTTGCTTTCATATTATCAGGAATAAAGCCCTTTCTTTGCCCTTTGCAATTAAAGGTAGAAAAGGCAAAAGAAGGTAACATTAACTGGGTACACATATATGGAATCAGGGAAAGCTAAATCGCGGACATTCTTAATCAAATATACTCTATCTCTTTAGCAGAAAAAAAGGCAATTTCCATAAAATTCGTTCCCTGCTAATAAATTTACACTAGCACATCTGAAATTAGTAAGGTGGTGATTTACTCACCTTTTTTTCTTATATGAATAAAAAAATAAGTAGATTTATATTGGCTGTTATCAACCAAAATTTCTTTTTCACTCGAGATATATACATAGATATCAGAAACCGTCATAGAACAAATTAAAATTTTTTTGGTTGATAACACCTTTTTCTCATACCCAGGCACATATAACTTTTATTTGAGTATTCCTTATGGTAGGAATAGTATACACAAACAACTTTAAGCAACTTGACTATGTATGGTATATGTTTATAAATGTATGTATATCAGTTTGAACTAATAGCAAGTTTAGTTTCATAATTTAAAATCAACTGTTCCCTCGTCGTTGTTCTCGTCGTTAGGTAAACTATTGGCCTAATCTATATCTTTAGAACACTGTACAGGCATGTCTTCCACATCCTCTGATAAAACATACTCTCTTTTGCCCTCATTTTGACATTTAAATAATTTTGATTTAACAATTCGAGATTTAATCATAATACCATGCCCGAGGCAATCATGATCTTCAGAGTAACATTTATCGCGACAGCAAGTGCGACACAAACGATATTCACATTTATTACCCACAGGATTAGCACATTGACTACAACATTCTAAACTGCGCACATGTTTTCCTTCCGGTATATTGGGCCGTCGCATGCGCCTACGTAGCTTCTTCATGCGCTTGCGGGAGATCTCATTTCCTTCGATATCGAAAAATTGACGTTTAGGACGATTAGGGTCCTCAGCAAGGCGCATCTTCTCAGCAATTATTTGTTTGTGTGTCTCAGGAGTCAAACGAATGTATGGTTGACAAAGCCATGGTGGCAAAGATAAATTAAACTGAAATGAAAAGCGATACTCAAATCATTAAGCACGTGGTTACATATAAATTAATATGAAACGGAAATCTGTGTGAAAATGTGTTTATTGCGTGCTCACTACTGCGTGTACGTGCCTTGAGTGAGATTACAACACTTAATTACGCATACGCAGTGTGTGTGTTGCAAGTGAACATATAATCAACACTTAAGTAAATAAATACCAACACCCTGCTTGATAAACAAAATACTGGGGTCCACCTCCTCAACATCATATATTTTTGCGCCTAAATGGTATGGTTCATATTTGCTTTTAATCTTATCTACCACGGTACGAAAATGCTCCAACTGATTGGACACAGCTAATTCTTCCCGCAACGCTGAATTCGGTCGTAAATTCATCCTTTTTATTCAAATATAAAATACATAAATAAAAAATATTTAGACATCATACAAGGAAAACTATATCTACATACAAATGGTGGAAGATTTTAAATAAATGTCCCCGGATATAAGAAACAGGGCATGGATATTTCCGCACAAAGTTTAGATACTCGCTTGCAATATCCCAAGTTTTCATTGATTTTCCAGTAAATATGGCTGGATTGTGTAAATTGCCTTCGGCAGTCATCACACCCTCCACGCCGGTTTCGGCAATGCAACGCTTGATGTCCTCCAAGCCAAGGACATTTCCGTTGGCAAACATTGGAATTTTTATATGCTTCCTGAAATGAAAAGAAAAATAAATTAAATAAAATACTTGAATAAAAACCCTATTAATTGAAGCGCAGATTGCGAAAAGGAGTGCAGGCAAGTGTTAATAAAAATTAATTATGTATTAATTACACTGTAGGTAAATTTTACCGTTTTGAAATATCAGAGTTAAACGACTATACACGTAAACTTAATTTTGGCCTCTAGATTACGATGTCGTTTTCAGAAAATCTTTATCACGTAAAAATTTTGAGATATTTAGGACGGAAGTTTACACACTGAGCAAAAAATCAACCAAAAAGTGCTTAATGTTACCAAATTCAAACTTGAAAAGGAATCAGTGTGAGTTTTGGTTAATATTAACAATGCCTTGGTTGATGTTTTCAACAATTATTTGGTTATATTAACCACACTTTTGTTTACATTAACCAAACTTTTGGTGGACGATTTTTTCGTTTCAATACGTTTATGCTCTGCACTTCACAGGTGCTTTTTCATAATTCGGAGATACAAAACAACAGAGTTTATAACCATATTAACACGTTGCCTCTGACGGGATTAACAAGTAACAGCAAGCATCTCTGCACACTCAGCTATAGCCGCTTTATAAATTTGTCTTTAAATGTTCAACTTAAATAAATTTTCTTCGTCGTTTAATTTAGCTCTGCACTTAACAGATGCTTTTTCGTGATAAAGAAAAACCAAGAACAGAAGAAACTTAAAATTATTTTGCATCGCGCTGACGGCATTCGTACTGCTGGAAGCCAACAAATAACAGCAAGCACCTCTGCACGTTCAGCCACTGCCTTATATACGAAGTTGTTCTCAAATGTTCAACTTGAATCACATTTCTTACAATCGGCTTATTAACCATGAAAAATCAAACCATACCTTGGTTGAAAAAACCATTGTGTTTTTGACTCAGTGTAACACTGTGCCCCGGTTTTGAACCATTTTCTGGGGAAAGGTTTTGATAGATGATCTTCCTTAACTGGGACCTTTTAAATTCAATTCAAAAATTGCAAAATTTTAACTGTTCTGTTTTTTTCTAAAATTTTGCAAGTGATTGCCTATTGATATTACCTTAACTATTTATGAAAATAATGGAAATCGGTTCACTAATAGCTCCCATACAACTGATTGTTCAGATATGTGGGTTTGCGTTATAACTATGGTGACCAGTGACTACGCGATTTTAACAACTCTTGTTATTGTTAAGTCAGCTAAACGACAATTTTAATAATTTAGCTATTCAGTAAACGTATCCCTCACAACATTTTGTTGATTCATCATATTTTATGTACGCTCATATTCTTAGATTAGATTAACGACATTCGTTAGCGCCAAATCAGCTGTTGTCGTTAACGATAACAAAGGTCGCTAATTTGACGACGTCTAGTTGGCGTTGTTCGTAAAACATAAAAAGTAAAATTAAAAAAATTTAAGGGGCTACAAAAGTGCATACTTAATTTATTTTATTATTCTGATAAAAACTCGAAGTTTTACGAGAGTTTTTTGAGTTTTTTTTTTAATATTGTACAGTAATAATACAGTATTGTAAAGTTTGAAACTACAGTTTATACGATTTTTGGTACAGAATACACTATTTAAAAATTAATATAAATTAAATAACAAAAAGAATTTTTATTTCTTCAATTTTACAGGTACTGAGTATGCCTTGAATTTAAAGGAATTGAATAATTAAAGTTTTCAATTTATTACGTGTGTATCGTTTATTAAAAATGTAAATATCACATATGTATGTGCATATTTAAATATTTCTTGAAAATCATGCAAATTAAAATTACATATCGTAACCCGTATGCTAGAAACATGAATTTGTAAAAATGAAAATTTTGGGAAATCCAGTTAGAAAGTTTTTTTACCAGACTTAACTCTACACTTATGCAATTGAAACTGTAAAATATGTGATTTCCGTGTACGCATGGTATTCTGGGTTTTAGTATAACATAGAACATCCAAAGGTTAATCAAGTCAACCCAATAACTCCAAAACTGATAAATTTGCATATTTGCATATGTACAACATGTGCATACAGTGATTTGTTTTAAAATATTAACAATGTTTTTCATGTTAAATGTTTTTCGTAACATTTTATTTATAGCTTCCAGTAAAATAATAGCAGCAAAATTCAAAATTATGTTGCTTGCTACTTATATACATGAGTTTATTTATCTTTAATAATTTTCATTTATAATATAGAAACCACATAAATAAATGTTTCAAAGCTTGTGCAAAGTTCACAGAAATTAACTTTCAACTCGAACTTTTTATTCAGAATCTTTATAAAATTTGCGGCTATGCAGTTTTGTAGCCCATTTTAGCCGCTAATGGGCACAAATTGGTTGCATATGCCAAGGCGCTTGTATGACCACAAAGTTCACAAGCATTTTGTATGGAAGAAAATGCGCAACACCCTCCACAAAAAAAAATTCTAAAAAATCAACGGTAACTTTTAGCGACTTGAAACTTGCACTTTACAAAGAGGCAGATCCTACAAAACTGCACACCCGAAAATCTTATAAAGATTCTGAATAAAAAGTTCGAAATTTTGGTGAACATGTTTTTAAGTTTAATTGTTTTTGTGAATTTTGTGCAAGCTTTGAAACTTTTATTTATTTCTGTTGCTATATAGTAGATGCCACTATAATATGAAAATTATTAAAAATAAATAAATACACGTAAATAGCAATCAACATAATTTTGAATTTGCTGCTATATTTTACTCGCAGCTGTAAATAAAAAGTTTACAAAAAACATTTAACATGGAAAAGATTGTTAATATTAAAAAAAAACTCCATATGCACATTTTGTATGTATGTACATGTGTATGTATTTTCAAGACTAATTTTATTATGCTAGTGTCATGATGATTAGTAAAGAAATATTTAAATATGCAGATACATACATATGTGATATTTACATTTTTAATAAACGATGTATACGAATTAAATTGAGAACTTAAATTTTTCAATTCCTTTAAATTCAAGGCATATTCAGTTTCTGTGAGATAAAAAAAAAAAATATTCTTCACCTTTTAATTCCCGGTTTTCTATATTTGTTTTACGCCCTATTGAAAAATTGTAACCGGAACACATATAGACAAGTTTTAACAAACTATTTTTTTTTTTGTTATTTGATTTATATTACTTTTTTAATAGTGTATTCTGTACCTAAAACCGTATAAACTCTAGTTTCAAACCCTGTGAATATTTAAATAAAATTCAACAAACTTTCGTAAAACTTCAAGTTTTTTATAAGATTAATAAAAGAAATCAAGTATGCGGTTTTATAGCCCATTAAATTTTAGTACAATAAAGTGCAAGTTTGATGTTGCTCAAAAATTCTTCGATTTTTGATATTTTTTTAGCTAGCGGTCCTGTGCATTTTTTTCTATACTAAAAATTTGTAGAACGTACTTTTTATGTTTTTTTTTTAACAACACCAAACTCTACGTCGTCAAATAAGCAGCCTTTGTTATCGTTAACGACTTAGCTGACTTAACAATAATAAGAGTTGTTAAAATCACGTAGTGAATCGCACCACTGCACATTAGGTCAAATGACTACTTTTTCTGTGCGAAATTAATAGCAGCTAAAATATTGCATTATTTTAATGTAAAAGGATGCCAACCGTTGAAAAAAATGTAAAGTCAGTAAATAAAATGTGAAAACATTTCGTAAAATAGACTTTTCCGCTTAATTTTTTTTATGTTAAATGATGAGTATATCGCCCACCGTCTTCAAAAGAGTCACAACTCAAAATAATACGTTCGTCAGAAAATGCGAAAAACTATTTCGTAGCACATGCTAATCATATGGGCAGAGCGACGTTACCTTAGGTTTTTTTTAAACAAGTTATAACAAAAATTTGCTCCAGCCTTTGCAGAAAGGTAAATAAAAGCTCTGCGTACATTTTAAGCGCATAATCTCAAAAATGCTAAATTTTGAGTTGTGACTCTTTTGAAACCGGTGTGCGATATGTGCTTAAGCAGTACTCGAAAATATTGTCCAATTAGCTTGGTTTTGACACAAGTTGTTTTCTTACCATACTCTACCTCCTCCAACTTAAAATAAGCTACGTAATAAAATATGTAAGTATGTTCATTAGACTGCATCACTCACCATACAAAAAAAAATCGGTACAGTTTTTCCACTGGAATTATAAAATCTATTATATTTTAAGACTTCCACCAAAATATCTCTGACCTGACCGATTGAGCTGGACCGATTTGAAAAAACCTCCAAAAATTGAGTGTTTTATAAATAAAAACAGTTTTTTTTAAATATCTTTTGAAAAAAATACCACAGATAACTAACCAGTTTAAGCTTAAAAAGGGTGCATAAAAATATTTAAAAAAAAAAGTTCTACGGAATCATGAGCTTTTTGACGCTGTTTTTGAACTTTTTTCAAAGACGGACTTGAGAAAAACTTGAATAACTCAGCTAAAACATAACCAATTTAGACTTATGAGGTATCATTGGTAAGGTATTTTCTCATGCTTCTCAAGTTTGAAAGAGGAAGCCAAGAAAAACGAGTGTCATTCCATGTTGAATTAAGATGTTGGTATTTGATAAAGAAAATATTGGGACGTGAATGAGTTTCTTTGCAAACAAATAAAAAGGATGAGAAAATACCTTTCCACTGATACCTCATAAGTCTATATCGGTAATGTTTTGGAGCAGTTATTGAAGTATTTCTTAAACAAATCTTTGAAAAAAGTAAAAAAACAGCATCAAAAATCTCATTGTTATGATTCCGTTGATACAATTTTTTAATATTTTTATGTAGATTTCTTAAGCTTAAACTGTTTGTCATCTGAGGGGATTTTGTTCAAAAAATCCTTTAAGAAACTATTTTTATTCATAAAAAACTCCATTTTTAGAGGTATTTTCAAACCGGTCCAGCTCACTTAAATCTTTATATTTTTCCGAAATATTTTGGTAGAAGTCTTTAAATATACTAGGTTTTGTAATCCCCCCGGAAAAACCGCAAATTTTTCTGGTGATGCAATCAAATGTTCATATGTACATTAATGGTTTCATCTAGCGATTAATTATGGTATTATCGAAATCCCTAATTAAAAAAAAATATTATTTACTACATGTCTCGCAGATATGCCTTGAGGAGAGATCCCTTAGGCAGTTTGTCTTCATAAAACACATCATTTTCACTTAAGGTTTCAGTATTCCCCAATTCTCCACCGATATTATTTATACTCAGAATGCTAATGCTGCCAGGGTTGCGTGATTTCAAATCATTTTTGATTTAATACCCGCTTTTAATTAACAAAGATAAGTTTTATTTGTGATTTGCTTGGTCAACCAAATAAAAGATAAGTTTTAATTAGTGATTTGATACGTCACCCAAATAAAAAATAAATTTTATTTGTGATTTGATTCGTCAGAAATCAAATTGATTGCCATTTGAATCGCCCTCCAAATCAGAAATTAAATTTATTTGTGATTTGATTTGTACAGCGAATCATTTGATTTGGTATTTTTCAACTAAATAATACTCTTTTATGCAATGCAACCACTTCGGTATTTTTGGGACAATTTCGGGTTTTTCGAGAGTACTTCGAAATTTTCGGGTTCTCGGGGCTATTTCGGGATCTTCGGGATTTTTGCGACCAATTTGGAATTTTTGGAACTATTTCGGGTTTTTCGAGACTACTTCGAGATTTTCGGAGCTCTCGGGACTAAATCGGAAACTTCGGGATTTTTGGGAGCAATTCGGAAATTTTCTACTACTTAGAGATTTAGGAGGTTCTCGGGAATATATCGGGATTTTCGGGATTTCTTCGGGATATTCAGGACTATCTTGAGTTTTTCGAGACTACTTCGAGATTTTCGAGAACCTCAGGATTTTAGGGACTACTTCGGGATTTTTGGGACTATGTCGGGTTTTTAGAAACTACTTAGAGTCTTTCGGGGTTCTCGGGAATATAGCGGGATTTTTGGGACTATTTTGGTATTTTTGAACTATTTCGGGATTTTCAGGACTATTCCGGGTTTTTGCGACTACTTCGAGAGTTTAGGGATCTTCGGGACTTTATCGGGATCTTCAGAACTACTTCGGGATTCTTGGGAAATTTCTGAATTTCCGGAACTATATCGGGATTTTTGGGACTATTTGGTATTTTTGGGACAACTTCGAGATTTTCGGGGTTTTGGCGAATATATCGGGATCTTCGGGCTATTTCGGGATTTTTGGGACTAATTCGGAGTTTTTGGAACTCCTTCGGGTTTTAGAGCCTTCTTCGGGATTTTCAGGATTTTGGGACTAATTTGGTTTTTTGTGGTATTTCATGATTTTGGATTTCTCGAGACTATTCCGGGTTTTTCGAAACTACTTCGAGATTTTCGGGGTTGTCGGTACTATATCGGGATCTTCGGGACTACTTTGGGATTTTTGGGACTATTTCGGAATTTTTGAGACAACTTCGTGATTTTCGGAGTTCGCGGGAATATATCGGGACTTTTGGGCCATTTCGGGATTGCTGGACTATTTCGAGATTTATTCGGGATTTTCAGGACTATTCCGGGTTTTTCGAGACTACTTAGAGATTTTCGGGGTTCTCGGGACTATATCAGGATCTTCGGGACTAAAAATCCTGAAAATCCCGAAGAAGTTTCGTAAATCCCGAAAAAGTCTCGAAAATCCCCAATCTCGAAATTGTCCAAAAATCCTGATATAATCCCGAGAACACCGAAAATCTCGAAGTAGTATCGAAAAACCAGAAATAGTCCCAAAAATTCCGAAATGGTCCCAAAAATCCTGAAGTAGCCCGAAAATTCCGATATATTCGCGAGAACCCCCAAAATCTCGAAGTTGTCCCAAAAATACCAAATAGTCACGAACATATGTTTGTGATCAGCTGGCTTTCTACTTGCAAGTTTTCGCAGCTAAAAACTTTTCCTGCGAAAATTATCTCAATGTCATTTTGCGCTCCCAATTTCCCTTACTTTGCCAATTTTTTGGGTATGAAAACGCAGTAACTGTGGTAGTTTCTTACAATTTTAGATAATATTGAATACGAGAACACTTTTTATAGAGTATTTTGTCTAATTTAAAAACATTTAACTGTGAGTATGGTCTTTTAAATGTTTGTACTTTTTCGTTTTATTTCGTACACCATTTTTGGTCATTTGGTACAAAATTAAAAGACTCATTTATCATCCCTGAACAGGGCTGCCAACTATCCTTAGCTATGAAGTGCCATTTTGAGGATAAAAAAGTGCCAAAATGTGCCAAATAGAAAAATAAAAGTGCCAAAAAAAGGTGCAATTTTTTTAATTCTTAACATTTGCATTAACATTAGAAACACATTTCTAAAACAAGTCCAATGCCAAAATAAGATAAACCGGTTGTAAACACTATATAAATTAGAAAGTTAGTTGAGAAAAAGAAGTGCATGCAAAGGATTTCACAAAAATGCATTGAAATATTACTATTTTTCAAAAGTCCCATTTTGGCACTTTGTGCCAAATGGAAAAATTAAGTGCCATTTGAAGTAAAATAGGGACAAAAATGGCACGGTTTGAGCCAAGTTGGCAGCCCTGTCCCTGAGTGTAATAGCAAAAGCAGTGTAGCAGAAGAAGCAGTATAGCGGCAAAGCGGCGTAGCGTAAGCACAAAATTTCTTTGCTCTCATTAGGGGTATTCTGGGAGTCTTGCACGATGCACGGATTGCACGAAATGCAAAAATACTAGGGCTATTCGCGATCCGGTGCAAATGGCCTAGCATCATTGCATTGCAAATTTGTATTGCAAATTATTTGCAATACACAAACAAAATACACGCATTTGCATTTGTCATGGCTTGGCAAATTTGCAATACCGAAAATCCATAGCATAAAAATGCTATGCATTGCATTCATAAACAAAACCAAAGCTGATGCACAAAAATTGTTTTGCAAAAGCTTTACCATGACAGTTTAATAAAGGTCGCTCACAATCCATGGCATATTTCTGCAATTGCATAAATTTGTCAGCTCTTATGCACCGAATCGCGAATAGCCCTACTATTCCAAATTTCGAACAGTACGAGAGCACCCCATTGTAAAGTGGTAGCATGCATGGGTAGCAAGCAGCGAAATTATTTAGATATCAAATACAATAACAAGAGACAGCAAAAAAAAATGAAGTGAGCCAGCTGAGAGGAATGGGAGAAATGTGTAGCAATTCCAATAACAAAACAACTAGCACAGGGTCGTATTTATTTTGCTATGCTATTTTGCAAAATATATACATGGGTTTCGACGTTGCATATTTTGCAGCGATAGGAAATGTTGTTTCCCATGTACTTTGTTGTTGTGTGTTTGCAAGTTATGCAATCCGTGCTACTTGCAATAGCTTTGCAGGATTTGGAGAATACTACTTTGGATTTGATTTTCTTTGCATAGTACAGTAGAGTGTATTTTAAATTACTTACATCTTCTTTTAATAATAGTTTCATACATCTTTTGTAAGTTTGGAAAAAATGTGTAAAAGTAAGCAGAAACTAAAATTTTAAATGTAAACCATTAATTGAAATTGCCTAATTGATTGAATTATTTTTGATACTTAACAGTAATTGATTTAGTATATCGCAATAACATAAAAACTTGTAAGATGGACGCGGACACAATCACGGTTGCCACACGACAAAAAATTTTCTGACCAGAATTTACAAAAAAAAGTTACCATGTAAAAAACAACGTTTTCATATACAATGAACTGTAAAAACAAACCTCGTTTACATATTTGCCATAAATAATATATGGGTACAATAAATAGCAAATTGGCAAATCGTCAAACTTCGAGTCTTCTTAGAAGCAGAAGATACTGACTTTACAAAGTGTCAAATCCCACACTTTTTCCTAATGACAACAACATTTTTTATAACAGTTTCTTTGCTCTCTTGAAAAGTACCCATTTTTACATTCGATAGTTTGAAATGGTAGCGACGATATGAGAAATAAGGTTCTATAAGAAATAAATTCGGCCTTTTACTAATAATTTCATTGCACCTACGTGGTGCTACATAACGTCGCCTGGGTAAAAGATTGTCGCAATTTTGACGATTTTTAGTTCTAGATGCAGTTATATATTTTGAAATAAGGTCTTTCGATTGGTGTTATCAGTTTTTAGATATCTACTTTAGTTTCCGAGATATTGACTACAACTTTTTCGATAATTTAATAAAAATCGAGTTGGTGATGCAGTCATATTGAACTAATCAATATCTTAAAAATGGCGTTCCACATTTTTGGATATCTCCTTTAGTTTCCAAGATATTGAGTAAAAAGGTCCTTAATTTGGTAGAAATATTGATCACATTTTGTCGTATTTCATACAGTGGCTGCCAAATTGTGGACAAATGACGTTTAAGAGAAAATTTTACTAAAGAAAATCCGAAATTAACCTACGACAATCTTTTACCCAAATAAAGAAATATATAACAAATAAAGAAATATATAACAAAAATTTGTGAAACAAAAAACAACACATAACTATTTTTGCAAAGCACGCGTGTAAAAATACACTTTTCATAAAAACGTGCTTTAAGCTCTTGTCATTTGAACGGGATCTTAGCCTCAGAAAAAAAAAATAAAAAATGATGAAAAATACCGACATAAGTGCATATACCGAAGCGCTACAGAGCCCAAATACACCGCACAAACTGCTGTTCGAACCTCTTTTTTTCATTTCCTCTATATATGGATCAAAATTCTGCCAATAAGTGGCATCATATTTCGTGATATCAATTCGCGGGCCCGGCAATTTGCATTGCATTTCGAAGAAATTAGATGTGATATTACCATACATATAATAAAAAGTATAGATAATTTTTAATAAAATAACATTAAATTTAGATTAGATTTCCAGGCTTCATCTATTGGACTTTAAACCACGGTTGCCAATAAAATAAGAAAACATAAAAAAAAAACAAAAAAAAATATAGATAAAAATTTCCATAATACAAAATTTTAATGCTAATACTTTTATTTGTTCTTGCTTTAATCTAAGCCTAAGTAGAAGGTTCTATCACCTTTTTACTCTTTGCTAGAGCTTCTCAAATATTGCAAAAGCCTGATTTTTTGACACTTTGACCTCGATTTTCTCAAAACCTGTACGTGTTGGATCCTTTGTACTTACGGATTCGTAATCAGCACAAAAAAGTCTATCAAAAATAGTTTTAACATTTGTCGCACCAACATTTTTTTTCATTTTTGTTGGCCTGTGTAATTTGAAAAAATGGTAGAAGTTATAGCTATTTCGGTAATCACCACATTTCCTCATCAGACTTCTTTCGGTAGGATTCGAACCGACGATCACCACTGACTGAGCCAGTTGCCTAGGCACTGCGCTAAGTTTGCCTTGTTAATTCTTGTTGCTTATTTCCACTATTTCACTTTGCTACGCCAACTACAATCAAGCGCAGCTATTCCGCTGCACTGCGCTAAGTTTGCCTTGTTAATTCTTGTTGCTTATTTCCACTATTTCACTTTGCTAAGCCAACTACAATCAAGCGCAGCTATGTGAAATAGTGGAAATAAGCAACAAGAATTAACAAGGCAAACTTAGCGCAGTGCGTAGGCAACTGGCTGAGTCAGTGGTGATCGTCGGTTCGAATCCTACTGAAAGAAGTCTGATGAGGAAATGTGGTGATTTCCGAAATAGCTATCACTACTACAATTTTTTCAAATTATTGTTGCTTCCACAATAAGTTTTCACTAAAAACGGCCTCAAGCTCATAAAAATTGCTAATACTTTTAAATAATTTAAAACATAAATTAAAGTTAAAATAAAAATCACACCAAATTATAAATTATAAATTTCTATATAGATACATATGTATGTATTTGGCACGGGGAATTTTTCACAATGTACATATGTAACTTTTTTACTTAAATTTTTCCGCGAATTTTTTATAAAAACGTAGTTCATACTACAACAAAACCATAAAAATTTATCTAAACTTCGTGCAAAAATACAATAAATTTGCCTACAAGTAGACACTGTTGTATAACTAAGTGCCAGTTTGAAGTTGGTAAAAAATCGCGTTGATTTTTGGCAGTTTCTTCCAAACAAAAAAATGTCGAACATACTTTGTTTACTCATTTTGTTTAAGCAGCCACGGCTTGAATTCTTTGTTTAAAATGAATTCGTAACTAAAATTTTTGACTTTATTGTCGATTAAATAGCATATGTAAAATATACATATGTATATGAATGTATGTACATTAGGCTGGGACAATGCTTATTTTAATAAATAGCATGGTATTTCCTGATTCTGCAGATAATTCTAGGAGAGAGTATAGAAGAAACCATGGTTCGGAAATGAGTTTCGAGCCAGCGCATTATTAAATGAAAAAATTACCTTTTAACAATATTATTTTTTTAACCTTTTCTTAAAACTTTTGCATATAAAATGTCTGTATTTAAGTTTCTTACATTTCCTTTTTTGTATAAACCACTTTTAAAAAGCAAATCGTTACCCAAAGGTGAAAATGTGACAAGTCCATTTTTTTAAGTTGTTCACGAGAAACGAAAAATCGATATAGCTTCGCATTATCTGTCATTCTGCATCAAAAACTAAGTTTTTAATAAAGTGGACTTGGCACGTTTTCACCTTTAGGTAGAGAAATACATTTGTGTTGTTAATTTTTAACTTAAAAGTTTAACAAACATTAAAAAGAAACGGTTTTTGTATTTTACCAACAAAAACTTTATATGAAGGCGTCTAGGACTTACCATTGATTTTTGGCAATTTTTTACTAACAGTGCCTCTTCCATACAAAAATGACTTTTTTTCAACGAAAAATTATAAAAATCGACGGTAAATCTTAGCTAATTGCACTTTATTTCAATAAAATTTAATGTACCACGAAACTCTATACTCAAAATCTTTCTAAGAAATCCATCTAAAAAGGCTTACATTTTTACAAAAGTTTGCTATTTTTTTTCTAAATATTGCACAGAGTTTGAAACTTAGATTTATACGACTGTTGTTAAAGAGTAAACCATATCTTTAAAAAAAATAACTAAAATTATAATGATGGTGCGTTTTTAATTTTGACACGGATTTTGGACGGTAAAGGTGAACACTTTCTAAAATACCATATAACGAAAAAATTAAATTTTGAGAACAAGTAAATTTTTCTTTTAAAAATGCGCAGGTTAGAGACCCATTTCCGGCTTATAGTTTCTTCTAAATAACCGAAAATACCATGCGATTCGTCGAAAAACTGTCGTCGGAACAATTTGACCACCTTAATGTACATATTTTAAAAGTTCTAATTTTTTTCTTAATGAGATGTTTATAATTTTTTTCTTTCCAAAAATTNAATTAGTGTAAAGTAATTGTCGTCAACTATGTTTATTGTTTTTTCATCAACGAATTTTACTTGCTAATCATGTTTATTTTTTATTTGTTTTTATTTTATTATATTTATTATATTTATTCGAGTAAAGACTCCCTGATGAAGACGCGAGAGCGTTGAAATACGTAGGAGGGTAAAAGGAAAATTAAAAATTCTCGCGTTTTTAACTCTATCGGCCGAAGCAGCTCCAACCCAGCAAACATAGTAAATTTTTCTTTTAAAAATGCGCAGGCTAGAGACCCATTTCCGACTTATAGTTTCTTCTAAATTTTCTCTTAGAATTATCTAGAGAAACCGAAAATACCATGCGATTCGTCGAAAAACTGTCGTTGGAACAATTAAACCACCTTAATGTACATATTTTAAAAGTTCTAATTTTTTTCTTAATGAGATGTCTAAAATTTTTTCTTCCCAAAAACCGGGACATTTTGCGTCCCGGCATATATTGTACCGGGACCGGGACATAGCTCTAAAATCCGGGACAGTCCCGCCGAAAACGGGACGGTTGGCAACCGTGCTTTAAACCTGTCAACACAAAATATGTAAATACTGGCTCGATAAATATTGAACATGTAGCATTCTCGCGCGACCCATCAATATGGATCACGATCCAAATATCACAATAAATATTGGACGTGTGACAGGCGCCCTACACTGTGATAAATTAACGCGTAGACTTCCCAGCGATACTTTTCTTTAGGGACACGATACCGAAAGTATCGATATGGTACTCATTTAAAGTATCGCTTTAAAAATATCGGGTACCCATTAATATCGGAATAAAAAGACTCGATATTCCAAATATCGATACCGAAATCCAAAAAATTTATCTGAATATAGTTTTCGCAATAGGCCGGTTTTTATTATTATTACCACACGTAGAGATTTAGGTGTTGACTTAAACACCGAAGCCGCGGGTTCAAATCCCACCACATGCAATCCTAACCATAGTACAAATTTCTGCACTTTAAAGCCCAATTTATATGGGAAAGAATTGTTACAAGCCAACCTTATATGCGTGCGTAAAAAGCTAACTCAAATTCCACGATTTATCTTGCGTGACATTTTGATTTGACGTTTATGCTCAATTGGCATTTTGGCGCGACTATGAATTCAAATTTCTCTCAACAAACTTCTGTAAATTTGACAGAAATGCAACGTGAGAAATCACGCACGCAAATTGATTTGGGTTTATCAAATGAGAATAACCTGCGTGCGTGCGTAGAAAAACTCTCGCCCGTAATATTAGGTTGAGCTGTTAATAACATTATCCTCCCCTGAGAAAAAAAACGCGTTATAAGAATTAAAATTTTTTATTTGATTACCGTTTAAAAATGTTCGTATTTAAATCAAGTGAAAAGTCTTAAAAAAATGGATTTTTCCATTACACATACACTACGTACATATAATGGAAATATTCAATTCAAGTACTCCCATATTAAAATTAAGAATTCTTTACTACACGGATGGCGTTTTGCACGTCTCGGGTGCTTTTTCATATGTAATTAAGAAAGTATATCTGTGTTCGTATGGAAAAGTAGGTTATGTCGAAAGGCTGGCTTTAGTATAAATCGGCATTCGCAGCATACGATTGCGAATGACTCACCGGCACTGAGCCGTTGAAAAGCTTTTGGCAAATAAACGTGCAAGAAATAATTCCGATACTAGCAAGGCAATATTCTTGTTAAGTCTCATCAAAAAATTCCTTGTCGTTTAAAGAATAAAGGGAATGCCGTATTATACTAAAGCCAGCGTTTCGACATAAGCTACTTTTCCAAACGAACACAGATATGTATACAAAGCATGCACAGCGGTGACAACACATTCACACATACACACATGGTATTTATCTGTACAAATGCATTAATCGCGCGCTGTGATGTTGATACAAACTCAACATTTGAAAACACATTTACATGTATGGCTGTAGCTGAGTGTGCAAAGACCCTTGATACAATTAGTTGCGGCCAAGAGGGTCCGGTTTCAATTCCCATCAGACAGAACATAAAATTAATTTTTTTTCTTATTAATTACGAAAAAGCATCTGTGCACTTCACAACCACATATTTTATAACGTATATTTATACTCAAATTTAAGACAAGTTGGGTTGGTGCTCTTTCAAATGCGTATTTTTTTCAATTTAGCACATTTTTTTTAATTAAAAAAAAAAAAAATTTTTTCCCTCAGTGTTGGAATGTGAGTTTATGACATTCGATACGATACTAGGGTTCTGGTACTCGATTCCAAAAAATATCGTTTTAAAACTATCGAGTAGAGAATATCGGTATCGAATGCCAAAAGTATCGATATGGTATCGTATCGTATCGAAATTCGTGCCCCTACTTTTCTTCAATATGTGGTTAGTTGTTTTTCCTGAGCGCTGTGTTGCCTGATCAATGCACTTGTTCTGGTAGTGTTGTCACAGCTACACATAATCACAGTACAATTTATCAAATTTAATCCAACTTTTTTAGTCTGACTTTATACACGGCAAACTTATCAAAAGTTACCAAAATAAAAAATATGTTGCCAAGTTACCAAGCACTCAAAAAGTTACCTATTTTGGTGGCAACCGTGGACAATAAGAGCCATGACTTTAGAGATGTTAAAAACAAAGTTAAGAGAACTTAATTTGAGCGTAGAAAAAGAGATTTGCAACTGCGTTTGCTTCAGCCAGTGTTCTCCAGTTTTGAATTTGAAAAAGCACTAAAACCCAAGAAAAATCGCGTTTTTTCTCGAAAGAAGCACCAAATTCTTTTATTGGATGATTTAATGGACTTTGTATACATACAAAATTTTATGCCGATTCAAATTAATAAAAATTAAAGTTTCTATGAATTCAAATATTTTCTTATTTGAATATGCTTATTTTCTAATTTGCAGCTGTTCCGCTTAGATTTGCGCTGTTTAAATATTAATTTTTCTTCTTTTTGCTTAATTTTTTCTACAATTCCTATCAAACGAAAGTAACAACAAAAAAAGTTTCAGAACTGTATGAAGTGAGGAAGTTTAAATCTACACTGTAGTCCCTTATGATCTCGTGAACTAAAGGAACGTGAAGAGCTTTTATTTCCGACCGCCTCACACCTGAAACATAACAATATTTGGTTTCCCCTTTTGAAAGTCTCTTATGTATTTGAGCGCATCCACCGGCGCATAGTTGAAAAAATCGTTTTGGGTAAAAAAAAGCTTCCTACTCCATTATTCATTTTTAAAAAGGTTAATTTTACTGTTAGGAGATGCTGGTGCTTTGTTTAATATTCGTAAAAAATATAACGAATTCAGCCCAAACTTAAGGTCTAAATATCGATTCCTGGTCCCAGCAACATGGACTTTTTGCAGGCAATGGCAAATTACCGTGTGTAATTCTGGCAAGATTGAAAGTGCTGCCACATGTTTTTTTTTTT
>NW_016157316.1:342709-346107 GCF_001687245.7 Rhagoletis zephyria | reverse complement strand
CATTTCCTTTTTTGTATAAACCACTTTTAAAAAGCAAATCGTTACCCAAAGGTGAAAATGTGACAAGTCCATTTTTTTAAGTTGTTCACGAGAAACGAAAAATCGATATAGCTTCGCATTATCTGTCATTCTGCATCAAAAACTAAGTTTTTAATAAAGTGGACTTGGCACGTTTTCACCTTTAGGTAGAGAAATACATTTGTGTTGTTAATTTTTAACTTAAAAGTTTAACAAACATTAAAAAGAAACGGTTTTTGTATTTTACCAACAAAAACTTTATATGAAGGCGTCTAGGACTTACCATTGATTTTTGGCAATTTTTTACTAACAGTGCCTCTTCCATACAAAAATGACTTTTTTTCAACGAAAAATTATAAAAATCGACGGTAAATCTTAGCTAATTGCACTTTATTTCAATAAAATTTAATGTACCACGAAACTCTATACTCAAAATCTTTCTAAGAAATCCATCTAAAAAGGCTTACATTTTTACAAAAGTTTGCTATTTTTTTTCTAAATATTGCACAGAGTTTGAAACTTAGATTTATACGACTGTTGTTAAAGAGTAAACCATATCTTTAAAAAAAATAACTAAAATTATAATGATGGTGCGTTTTTAATTTTGACACGGATTTTGGACGGTAAAGGTGAACACTTTCTAAAATACCATATAACGAAAAAATTAAATTTTGAGAACAAGTAAATTTTTCTTTTAAAAATGCGCAGGTTAGAGACCCATTTCCGGCTTATAGTTTCTTCTAAATAACCGAAAATACCATGCGATTCGTCGAAAAACTGTCGTCGGAACAATTTGACCACCTTAATGTACATATTTTAAAAGTTCTAATTTTTTTCTTAATGAGATGTTTATAATTTTTTTCTTTCCAAAAATTGGGACATTTTGCGTCCCGGCATATATTGTACCGGGACCGGGACATAGCTCTAAAATCCGGGACAGTCCCGCCGAAAACGGGACGGTTGGCAACCGTGCTTTAAACCTGTCAACACAAAATATGTAAATACTGGCTCGATAAATATTGAACATGTAGCATTCTCGCGCGACCCATCAATATGGATCACGATCCAAATATCACAATAAATATTGGACGTGTGACAGGCGCCCTACACTGTGATAAATTAACGCGTAGACTTCCCAGCGATACTTTTCTTTAGGGACACGATACCGAAAGTATCGATATGGTACTCATTTAAAGTATCGCTTTAAAAATATCGGGTACCCATTAATATCGGAATAAAAAGACTCGATATTCCAAATATCGATACCGAAATCCAAAAAATTTATCTGAATATAGTTTTCGCAATAGGCCGGTTTTTATTATTATTACCACACGTAGAGATTTAGGTGTTGACTTAAACACCGAAGCCGCGGGTTCAAATCCCACCACATGCAATCCTAACCATAGTACAAATTTCTGCACTTTAAAGCCCAATTTATATGGGAAAGAATTGTTACAAGCCAACCTTATATGCGTGCGTAAAAAGCTAACTCAAATTCCACGATTTATCTTGCGTGACATTTTGATTTGACGTTTATGCTCAATTGGCATTTTGGCGCGACTATGAATTCAAATTTCTCTCAACAAACTTCTGTAAATTTGACAGAAATGCAACGTGAGAAATCACGCACGCAAATTGATTTGGGTTTATCAAATGAGAATAACCTGCGTGCGTGCGTAGAAAAACTCTCGCCCGTAATATTAGGTTGAGCTGTTAATAACATTATCCTCCCCTGAGAAAAAAAACGCGTTATAAGAATTAAAATTTTTTATTTGATTACCGTTTAAAAATGTTCGTATTTAAATCAAGTGAAAAGTCTTAAAAAAATGGATTTTTCCATTACACATACACTACGTACATATAATGGAAATATTCAATTCAAGTACTCCCATATTAAAATTAAGAATTCTTTACTACACGGATGGCGTTTTGCACGTCTCGGGTGCTTTTTCATATGTAATTAAGAAAGTATATCTGTGTTCGTATGGAAAAGTAGGTTATGTCGAAAGGCTGGCTTTAGTATAAATCGGCATTCGCAGCATACGATTGCGAATGACTCACCGGCACTGAGCCGTTGAAAAGCTTTTGGCAAATAAACGTGCAAGAAATAATTCCGATACTAGCAAGGCAATATTCTTGTTAAGTCTCATCAAAAAATTCCTTGTCGTTTAAAGAATAAAGGGAATGCCGTATTATACTAAAGCCAGCGTTTCGACATAAGCTACTTTTCCAAACGAACACAGATATGTATACAAAGCATGCACAGCGGTGACAACACATTCACACATACACACATGGTATTTATCTGTACAAATGCATTAATCGCGCGCTGTGATGTTGATACAAACTCAACATTTGAAAACACATTTACATGTATGGCTGTAGCTGAGTGTGCAAAGACCCTTGATACAATTAGTTGCGGCCAAGAGGGTCCGGTTTCAATTCCCATCAGACAGAACATAAAATTAATTTTTTTTCTTATTAATTACGAAAAAGCATCTGTGCACTTCACAACCACATATTTTATAACGTATATTTATACTCAAATTTAAGACAAGTTGGGTTGGTGCTCTTTCAAATGCGTATTTTTTTCAATTTAGCACATTTTTTTTAATTAAAAAAAAAAAAAAATTTTTTCCCTCAGTGTTGGAATGTGAGTTTATGACATTCGATACGATACTAGGGTTCTGGTACTCGATTCCAAAAAATATCGTTTTAAAACTATCGAGTAGAGAATATCGGTATCGAATGCCAAAAGTATCGATATGGTATCGTATCGTATCGAAATTCGTGCCCCTACTTTTCTTCAATATGTGGTTAGTTGTTTTTCCTGAGCGCTGTGTTGCCTGATCAATGCACTTGTTCTGGTAGTGTTGTCACAGCTACACATAATCACAGTACAATTTATCAAATTTAATCCAACTTTTTTAGTCTGACTTTATACACGGCAAACTTATCAAAAGTTACCAAAATAAAAAATATGTTGCCAAGTTACCAAGCACTCAAAAAGTTNGAAAGAAGCACCTATTTTGGTGGCAACCGTGGACAATAAGAGCCATGACTTTAGAGATGTTAAAAACAAAGTTAAGAGAACTTAATTTGAGCGTAGAAAAAGAGATTTGCAACTGCGTTTGCTTCAGCCAGTGTTCTCCAGTTTTGAATTTGAAAAAGCACTAAAACCCAAGAAAAATCGCGTTTTTTCTCGAAAGAAGCACCAAATTCTTTTATTGGATGATTTAATGGACTTTGTATACATACAAAATTTTATGCCGATTCAAATTAATAAAAATTAAAGTTTCTATGAATTCAAATATTTTCTTATTTGAATATGCTTATTTTCTAATTTGCAGCTGTTCCGCTTAGATTTGCGCTGTTTAAAT
>NW_016157316.1:300704-342609 GCF_001687245.7 Rhagoletis zephyria | reverse complement strand
GGATTTTCAAAATTTGTGTGGTTATACCCTACAAAATCAACAGGGGTTAGACACTTAGACAAACTAGAAAAGCAGTCTGCCGTCTTCGGAAATCCGAAACGGGTAGTCACGGACAGAGGGGTGGCTTTTACTTAAAATAGTTTTAAGGAATATTGCAATCGAGAAAATATTCAGCATTTAGTAATAGCAACAGGCGTTCCGCGCGGAAACGGACAGGTAGAGCGCCGATGTCGCCGATGAGATACAGCTGCATATCTTCGTTGACGCTAGCTCTTGTGCNTGTGTCAAAGTGACCCGGGTGGTACAGTCAGGTGGCGAAAGTGCAACAGGTTCTCAATAATACCGCACCCCGCAGTACGAAAACAACACCCTTTAGGGGTTGAAAATGCACAGACCAGATCATCCCGACTTCAAGAAATTTTAAATGAACTAGATGTAGAAGAGTTAGACAAGAGCGGGATGCTGGGAGACAGAAATCTCGAGAAAATATAGTTGAGATACATAGAGAAAACTGCAAGACATATAACAAGAGACGGAAGGAAGAAGTTGAGTATGAAATAAACGAGTTAGTTGCTATTAAAAGAACAAAATTCGGAGTTGCAATGAAACTAAGGGCAAAGTATCTCGGAACTTATAAAGTACTCTCCAAACAAAATCACGGAAGATACGAAGTAGAAAAGGTTGGAAGTCAGGAAAGGCCGAGAAAAACTGTGACGGTAGCAGAGAACACGAAGAGATGGGGCTAGTTATTCGAGGCAGAATAACAAATCAAGACGGCCGGTTGTAGGATAGCAATAAGAGAGTATCACAAAAATAATAGATTAGCAGGACAGATAGGCGGCAACCTTGAAAGTGAACGAAAAAGAACGAAGCGTCCATCATAACTAGCGTTAAGGATAGAGAATAAGAACCAGGGATGAAAAATGGAAATTTCAGATTGTACCTCAAGAATGATAGAATACAAGATTGCGCCAATGAGAGAGGATTTTTGAGAAATGCCAAAACGCATATAAAAATATGTAAACAATGCAGAAAAATGTGTTAATTTTAATATTACATGTCCCAATTTTGCAGGAATCAATAAATATACAAAGATTGATTAATTAGTAACACGTAGCAATAAGTACGATTTAGATAAGTACGATTTTTAGCACATGAAAAAATGGATGTATTGACAGTGTTTGCAATTTCATGTAGACCAAAAGTAAGGTGTGTAGCAAAGTGAATTTTTTGGACTTGCCATTTTAAAAAGCCATGCAGAGTGCATATTTATATTTGTGGATGGTAGCCAATCACCATGAATTCCACAGCTGTTGACTCCACAGCTTTTATTTGATGACTTTTGTACCATTTCCGAGATGATGCATGAGTGTGGCTTTTTTNAGAAACTGCTTTTGTATATATGGCATTGCCAGCAAACTAAACCAGCAACTGTCTACATTCACCATGGAAATATAGCTACTACAATTCACCAAGAAAAAGCCAACATAGTTCCATATAGAAGCTCATAGCTCACACACATAGCACAAAGCCCGATTTGGTTTTTAATGCATGTCCTCGCCGGCAGAACTGCTTCCACTTTTTCGCCAGGTTTGCGTCCGTAGGAAACGAAAAAAAGCTTATATCGCACGCTTTCCTTTTGTTTTCACTATTACACTTTGCCACTGCACACTTCATTTTGCTTTTAAATGTCTCAATAATTGTTTAAAACCACGCAGATATAATAACGCACATATATTAAAATTTTTATTTGGTTTTTTCGTATGCTCACAATCAACAATTGCACCTAGATGACGTCACGCACGCAGCTCATTCTGTCAAAATCACAAAGAGCGAATTAGCGGTACCGCGATTGGCGCAATCTCTATTTCTCTCAATCGTGATTGTACCTAATATCATAAAATAAATACACCTGCATGAGACAGATTGTACCTAAAACAAATTACATCATTCGTTTGTTTTTTTATATTAATTTTATTTAAGATATGAAAACAAATATGGATGTCCTTTAAACTTGATTAGGTTATTTTTTTAAATTGAGCTTATATCTAATGGGAATCGGAGAAGCTTTGTATTTGTCTAATTTTGACTATAACCAGTCTAAATGCAATGTAAAATGTTTAAGAGAATACATATTTAATATGATTTTTTTAATATCTTCATTTTTACCACTTTTCTTTAGAATTGTTTATTCTTCAAATTGAAAGCGAAGCTTCTCCCATGCCTACAGGTATGTAAATACATATAGTTATGTCTGGTCACCTTAACCACTTACTATCATTCCTACACGTTTTAACATGGCGTATCCGTTTATGCTTCTATATTTATCACACATACTTCCCACACTTTAGTGGACATACTACACCCCAATTGTCATTGAATAGTTCTAGGCAGTATCGTTTGTAAGGTCAATAAATGAAGTACTTGTTACCGAAACGACTTACTCTTTTTACTTTATAATTGGCGCAGTCAACGCGAACTAGCACGCGAAGTAAAAGCTCATACTACGTGCTTAATACCATAATTTATTTGTTAAAATTAATTACTATCTAAATAAAACCCACCCGGCATTGAACATTGAACGTTTTCTTTTCATTGTGAATAGGGACACGAATTTCGATACGATCTGATATCATATTGATACCGATATTTTTTACTCGATAGTTTTAAAACGATACTTTTTGGAATCGAGTACCAGAATCCTAGTATCGTATCGAATGTCATAAACTCAAATTAGTCAGCTTTCAGACACGTCAAGTCTTGCTTTCAAGTCTGCTCGTTCCAAGGCGAAGGAGGTGAGAAGAAAGGGGAAGAGTGCAGATACCTCCCATTTAAAGAACCTCGAACTTGAATTCAATAAAAGTTGACGCGTCTGGAAGCAAATAGAAAACACAAAAGAGAATGCGAAAAAATTGCTTTGAAGACTTATCTGATTATTAACTCTTCCCGATATAAACTGGGTTTTAAAGAAGAGAAATTTTTTACTATCGTTAGGGTTGCATGTGGCGGGATTTGATCACGCGGTCTCGGTGTTTTAAGTTAACACCTCAATCTCTACGTGTAAAAATAATAGATTGGCGCTTATAAAATATGTTAGCGTTTGGCCGAGCTTCTCCTCCGATTTGATGCGTTCGCCTTGATGTTGTGCCACAAAGGGCATTTTTATGAGGAGCCTGTTTTTCATGACAGAAATACGCTCGGAGGTTTTTAACCACTTTTTCAGATATTTCTTTTTTTTTGGATTTTGGTATCGATATTTGCGATATCGAGTCTTTTTATTCCGATATTAATGGGTACCCGATATTTTTCCAGCGATACTTTCAATGAGTACCGTATCGATACTTTCGGTTCGATATCGTGTCCCTTATTGTGAAAAAAAGAAAAATTATTATCTAAATTAGCGAGTGATTTAGGTACAACAATCGTGTACAAAACTTGTCACATTTGAACTTTAACACGAACAAAAAACAAATCTCAACAAAAATACTACAAAGACCAACAGAACAGTTATACTTGCACAAATACTAAAATTAAAATCAATGAAATAAATTAGCAAGAGCAGAACCACGTGCATTGTTACGTAGCACGATCCAGAAAATAAAGGTCGCGCCATTCGCGGACCGCTAATCCTCTCTTCGTCGATTTGACAGCATCCACCCAATCGCTGACGTCATAATATACTTTTCTTTACATTCATTGTTGCCAACTTAATGCTTCTCGCAGCAAATTTAGTGTGTATTCAAAACGCGAAAATTTTTGAGTTTTGAGTTTTGTGCTTGGTGCGTTTTTGGTGCTTTTGTTTTTAGTATGAAGACTTCAAATTAGAAGATCTTAAAAAAATGGAAGCAAAATTTATAGCAATCGTAAGTGTGCTAAGCAATTTTACAAAAATTTAAACAAAATCATGGCACAGTGACAATCATAAGCGACAACGAAATATGTGCAGCACCTTCAATCATGCCAGAAGAAATCGACCGTTGTGCAAGAAGCATTGATTTTTATTAATTTGAATCGGCGTCCTTACAATAAAATTATGTATTCACATAAAGTCCATAAAATACACCAATAAAAATTTGGTGCTTTTTCAAATTCAAAACTTGGCAATACTGCCCCTTGTTCGATGCTTCTTCTTTTTCTTGTCGAGTTCGTCTTGCTCTCTCATTCTGGTATATTTTGACGTCACGGCCAGTTGCTCTCAGCTCGATTTGCGCAATCTTGTATTCTATCATTCTTGGTTACGTAGTATAGCGTAGCAGTTACAAAAACACAACAAACAACACGCGAAGGCAGTCGAGTAGACGAAAAGCAGCTTCACCAACAAGAAACAATAGAACAAGAAACAGCAGAAAAATACTGGGAGAATCACGACGAATTGAAAGGAACGAGTACAATGGATTTAAAATTATTTCTTCTACCTTAAGTAGCATATCAACCTTTGATGGCGATGGAAACTCATTGATAAATTTTATTGAGCGAATCGATTCTATGGCTCCTATTCTAGATTCGTTCGATACTATTTATAAACAATTATTGTTAGGTATTATAAAAGATAAGATAACTGGTAATGCTAGAAAAACTCTTGTTATTAATGGAAATGTTAATACTTGGCCAGAAATTAAAGAAATATTAATAGAAAATCATGGTGAAAAAGATTCGCCTGATGAACTAATTGACAAAATAAGATCATGTCGTTGTAACTCTACAATAGAATCTTTTTACAAACAGCTAAATAATTACTTATGTCGTCTGAACAATACCTTATATTTCAGTGGAAATAACCATAATTTGAAAATAGCTGGTAATGCAAGAATAGCTTTGCATTCTTTTAAGCACGGGTTGCCTGAACCCGTTAAAAGCATTATTATTAGTCGTAATCCAAAAAACTAAGGAGAAGCTTATGAGATAATTAAAACTAATGGGTACTTAAATTATAACTATAACAATCAAAATCTTTTTTATAAACCCGCACAACAAACAGGCCAGGGTAACCAAAGTCATAGCAGAAATGTTAACCAACAAAGCCATATAAATAATAATAACACATTTACACGACAACAACAATCATATAACACTAATAGGAACGTACAAGCGCAACAACAGCAAAATTCTTGCGACAACCAACGACAACAGACGTTTTCTACTCAAACGAGACAAACGAACAACAACTATGATCAACCAAGTGGGCATAAAAATAATTATTACAGAACAAAACACAATAATTCAGGTAACTCAAATAACAGTGAACAATTCAAAGCTGCTATCGAGCCAATGGACATAAGTGTTAATCAAACTGGTCCAAATTTTCAGGAAACCAGCCTAGAGGATTACCCTATATAGTTATAAATGCAGCAGAAAAAAAAACTGAGATTCATTGTGGATACTGGCGCTGAGTTCAGTATTGTAAACCCTTCAGATTCTTAAATGTTTTACTGAACTTAGACGTAATTCTTGATTATAAAAACCGTAGGCTAATTACACCAAATACAACTTTGCCAATATTTTTCAATAAAGATGAAGAGGTAGGTTGAAAGTTAAGAAAAACATGATTTTCTACAAATATTTACAAGCGATGGGGAATCTAGTTCCACAAATAAATTGATTGCTGACCATTTGAGTCCACAAGATGAAAAAATGCTTAGGGCAATTTTGAAAACGAACAAAGACTTATGGCCTTATTCATAAAAAATAAAGTAGGTTTAAAGAGCTTTATAAAATGACGTTTTCATACATTTTTCAGTTTATAAACCTTTTTTAAAGCTACTTTATTTTTTATGAATAAGGCCATTATTTTTTAAAGATGGAGAAAGTCTGTCATTTACAAATATTGTACAGCACAAAATTACTACACGTACGGACCCACCCATTTATAGCAAGCTGTATAGATACCCGGTTATTCATCGCCAAGAAGTGGACAGGCAAATAAAAGAAATGCTAAGTCAAAAAATTATAGTCCCTAGTACCAGCCCATATAATTCGCCACTATGGGTGGTGCCAAAAAAAAAGACAGTAGCGGCGAGAGAAAATGGAGACTAGTTGTCGACTATCGGAAGCTTAATGAGCACACCGTAGACGACAAATTTCCCATCCCGAATATGGAAGACATTTTCGATAAGCTGGGAAAGTGTACTTACTTCAGTACAATCGATTTAGCTAAGGGCTTCTATCAAATAGAAGTCCACCCCGATGACAGAGCAAAAACTGCTTTTTCCACCGCAAATGGACATTATGAGTTTACCCGTATGCCATTTGGGCTGAACACAGCATCAGCTACCTTTCAAAGGTTAATTAACACTGTTCTTAGTAAATACATAAATAAAATTTGCGTGGTCTATATGGACGACATTTTAATTTTTTCCACAAGTTTTCAGGAGCACGTTGATTCCTTAAAAAAGGTTTTTAATAAACTCCGCGAGTATTATTTAAAAATCCAAATCGACAAATGCCATTTTGCGGCGTTAAGTACCAAGTTTTTGGGTCATGTCGTTTCAAAGGACGGTATAAAACCCGATCCTTCGAAAATCGAAGTTATTAACTCTATGAAGCCACCAACAAACGAAAAAGAAATTAGGCAATTTCTTGGTATTACTGGCTACTATAGGAGATTTATTAAGGATTACGCAAAGGTTGTATTTCCCATTATAAAATTTTTGAAACAGGATATACCAATCGATATTAATGATAAGGAGTATTTGAATGCATTTAAAAATCTAAAAAAGTTGATAACTAGCGAACCTGTCCTGCAACCACCAGATTTTACAAAAAAATTTATTTTAGCAACAGACGCTTCGCAATTTGCAATTGGCTCCGTCCTAATGCAATCCAATCATCCTGTCTGTTATGCTTCCCGCACATTATCTAGGCATGAAATTAAATATTCTACTATAGAAAAAGAATTGTTGGCTGTCGTGTGGTCGGTAAAGCATTTCCGAACATACCTTTATGGGAGAAAGTTTACTGTTCAGACGGATCATAAACCACTTACCTGGCTTCACAATATTAAAGAACCAAATATGATGTTACAGAGGTGGAAAATTGAATTAAACGAATATGACTTTGACATTGCCTATATTAAAGGAAAGGACAATGCGGTCGCAGATGCGTAGCCAGCGTGAAAATACCACTGACAGTTTACCTATATTTAACAATGAAATCAATGACGAAGATAATTGCAATGCTTTAGAAATATGTTCTACCGGCGCTACCATTCATAACGCCGAAGAAGACAATCTGAGTTATATTTTTATCACAGATAAAAGCATAAACTCCTACAAGAATCAGATTTATTTAAAATACGGCGAAAACCAACAATTTATACAAAGATAATAAACTGTAAGTGTCAAAACCATATTACTGTCACCAGAAATTCTGACTTGAAATCCGTAATGGAAAGAATATTGATTGATCACGGCTGTGTGTGTATTTATTGCGAAAATAATAACCTTTTCGTAAAATTTCAAGAGATTTACGCTCGGGACTTTTACACCCCTAGATTAACCCTGCATAGGTCCAGTTTAAAATTAATTGATATCAGTGATAAGGATGAAGTCCTTAATATTATCAAAGAAGGACACTCTAGGAATAACCACAGAGGTATACAAGAAATTTTTTTTTGAACTTAAATGCAAAATATTTTTTCCTAAGCTACTTGAAACAATTACATTGGTGGTAAACAATTGTCAAGTCTGCAAAATTGCAAAACACGGTAGGCATCCAGTTAAAATTCCCTACCAAATCAGCGAGAATCCAACACATTTTAATCACATTGTTCACATGGATATATGGTACCATTCTAGGAATCTGATGTATTTGACCAATATCGACAAATTTTCGAAGTATGCAACCTTTCATAAGCTGAATGATAGAACCTGGATTAGTATATTAGAAGAATTAAAACAGAGAATCGTATTCCTAGGAAAATGGAAAAGCTGGTATTTGATAACGAAAGATGCATCCTACATAGTGCCGTGTAATTATTTTTAAAAGAACAAAATATAGAGGCTCATAAAACCACACCTTTTCTTAAAACGGGGAACTCAGATATCGAGAGGCTCCACGGCACGTTAAACGAACATTTACGTATTATGGAAGTTGACAATATTAATAAAACACTGGATATAGATGATAAGCTTTACAAAATATTTATGATTTATAACAATACGATACATTCAACAACTAAGAAACGGCCAATCGATTTCATTCTAAAAAAATTTGATAGAGACTATATTAAAAAACTTAGTGAAAAATTTGAACAAAATAAAAAAGGTAGAATTGAAAAATTAAACAAAGATAGGAATCAAAATTCTTTACAATTAGATAATGTTGTAAATAATAGACAAATAGCTAAATAGCTATAAGAAAGAGGAAAATTATACAACGGATACTATAAATCCCAATTAAAACGAAGATACAAGTTGCAAAACGAAAATGTTTTATGGAAAAGAAAATACAATAAAAATATGTATTATTACTTTTGACTTTATGTTCTTACTAAATATGTGAATTAATCAAGTTTTATTTAAAATTGTAAATCAATTAAAACATTCCATCAAAATTTGCAGAGACGCAAATGTCTTAAGGGTGGAGAAGTTATGTCTGGTCACCTTAACCACTTACTATCATTCCTACACTGAGGGAAATAATGCATAGTAAAAATGAATACTTTATATTTGATTAGCGTTTAAAAATGTTTGTATTTAAAAATAATATTTTCATACAAAATTTATTACGCACGTATTTTACTGTTCACATCTGAGTATGTATGTATATGTAAGTGTACATACGCACCCCAAGCATGCAGAGCGCCGTTCTGAGAGCGGTGACAACACACACATGCATACATAGTACATACATGTTTATCCGTACAAATCGCGTGCTGTGGTGTTGATGGATATTCAACATTTGAAAGCAAATTTATATGCCTGGGTGTAGGTGAGTGCGATGGTCGGGTTCGAATTCCACTGCAGGCAGCATGCAAATAAAATTTTTTTTTTTTTAGTTTTTATCTTGATATTCACTGTCGGAAAAAGGTACCATTGTACCCTCTTTTTCATCCCTGATAAGAACATAGAGTTAAGTTGTATTTTGTGCGAGCAGAGAGACGGTCCGGTCATGTTTTGCCAATAAACGTTTAACAAAAGCCCATTTGTTTTATTAACTCTTTATTTCACTACATCCAAATCTGAGAAAGTTCAAAAAACTTCTCAAATCTCAATGCCTAACATACTTGAAGTTCAGAATTCAGGCACCGATTATCCATATCAAATTGATATGGTAAAAAGCCGTTATCTAATAACAAAATTTCTTCAGCAAAGAGTTAAACTCCCAAGTTTCCGAAAACCCCCTCAGGCAAAATACAATACACCGACTTAACTTAATCGATCAAGCATGTCAAAGTATCATTATATGCTGCAAAAACGCAAATTTCCAAATCACCAGTCTCGAAAAGCCCCGCAGAGTCGCTATCGCTCATCAAAAACCAAGCCGAAATACAATTCCATCAAGTATCGGAAAAGCCATTCGAACTTCGAAAGTGGAGACAAACCATGCTTAAACTAGTTTCAACCCTAAAATGGGCTGAATTTTCTACAAATCAAAAATTCCAGTTTCTCCAATTGTATAAATTGTATAAAAAGGACGTTCATTCGCCAATTTATGTCTGATCTAAATCGACCAATAAAATTTATTTTTATATACATCCACTAAAAATAATTACAGCATCAAAAATTGCAAGCCCTCTGCGCTTTAGACTATCTGGTGCGGTGATGTCATCGGAATTTATTAAAAGTGTAAACTTTAAGCAGCGACTCGTAATCAATAATCATAGTCGGTTTCTTTGGTATGTTGAACTAAAGTGGCTTTTTAAGCCACCCGATAATTCACCATTATCTTCTCGGCAAGTCTCCGATTCACTTGAACAACGCATACTCCCATCCCCTCAGTCTGATATAATAACCAGTTCCTCATTTGGGCTAAAAACATTGCGAGAGAATATTTATATCTTTGAATTTGGACATGCAACGAAACCTTATCAATTACAGTCCACTTCAAATCTTAACCACAAAACTTTATTAACCTGTCAGAAGGATTTGCATCAAAATTCAAAGCCCATATTGTATTCAAAAGAAGACTTTCTCATTTGTAAATCACCGGCCAAAATAAAAATCCTAATCACCTTTTAAACAAGGCCAAACAATATTGATTTAACTTCAAAGGTGACTTGCCTCTGTACACAATTAACCGGCAACAAAAGCGAATTTGCAAGCCCTGTCCCTATTGAGTTTTCAAAGCTTCGGAAATTACTTCAAATCGACGTATACGAAGAAGTTACTATCTAAAATCTATTTGCAGATCATTTCAACGTTTTCCAAAATTATTCTTGAAATGGACATCAAGGAACGTATCCGAATGCACATCCCATCAGCAGCCACCGTATAACAGAAGATTCAACGAAATATATACTGCCACCTAAGAACAAAGAGAAGGTAAACCACACTGAAATCTCAAATACAACTGTGTGAATCCAAACCAGACGTCATACAATGGTTAGAAGTACAGAAGGTTTTGGAGCAGCGGCAAAAAAGACTTCCACAAGTGCAACGGGGCCGGCATGTTCAAGTGACTTGCGCCCACTTAAAGAATGCAGCCCTGCGCATCTTCAATCACACAAGCATCCCTGTGGAAATGGTCAAGAAATGCATCCCTGCTTCCGTTTCCAACTGGAAACTGGAACTTCCAATGATGGCTATAAATGCGTTACGCACATTCGTATCACCCCTTATTATCTTCCTAGAACCCAACCTTGTATCATCGATCATCGTAATGGAGCCACCAGATTCATCCAACGTAGGAAACATAACCATCACCGATCATCTTTACCATCTCCAAAGTATACATAAGTATCTCCATTAATTTAATTTCATCAATAAGAACAAAAAATGGACAGGTATGTAGCTGCACACTACGATTGCTCGAAAAAAAATGTTTTTATAAATGGTAATTGTTAAATGAAAAAATTACAAAAGACCGGCGCCAAAAATATTTTTAAATTCCATGGGCTATAAAAAATGCATACCCAAAATTGTTTTAAAAACTCAGAGTAAAAAGTTCGAAATTTAGACGACAATTTTTGGAGTGTAGACATTTTGAATGCTTGATTTTTATACAAAAAAAAATAGCAAAAAGTTTTTACTTGAAAAACATTGTGAATATCAAAAAAAAATTACCAATCGGTTTTTTGAGTCATTGTATTTGTCTATAATAATCCAGTTAAAGTTTCGTTGCCTTTAGTTTCATCACTGCCGTTAAAATGATTCAAATACCATGTCATTAGTTAAATAAAAAATCCATAGTAACAACCTTTATTTTTATTGTAATAACTAAAAAATAGATCAAAGCTATAGTTTTTATTAAAATAACTAAAAAAAAAGATATTGGTAGATATTTTCCAGATTTGGTAGATTTTTTTCAAGTGGATGGTAAGAATTATTTTTCGTTAGTGGCAACTTTGTTGACGACGACGATTGTGGTGGAGACAATAGGTCCATTCAATAAAAGCCTATTTATATGAAATGCTATTTATATACGCCGATGGGGTGCAGTGGTTAGCAGTGCGCGCTACCCTTCCGTAAGACCTGGGTTCAAGCCCGGTTCAACTCAACATCAAAAAATAAACAAAAAATAGCGATCGCCCCTCGGCAAGGCGCACGCCACAAATCGGAGGAGAAGATCGGCCAAACACTAATGCAAAATTTCGTTTAGTGTTCACTAGAAAGTCGACTTTCAACTTTTCGATCGACTCTGTGTAGTCGACTTTAAAAGTCGACCGATCCACGAAGAAAAGGCGACTTTTTTCGACTTAACAAAAAAAAAATGTATTAAGTATACTCTGCGTTTAACTCATATATTATATATAAATGTAAGGGTCAGAATACGCCAAAAATATCATGATTTTCTAGTGGTCTTTAGAATAATCCGTAATTTAGTGAAATTCAATGCTAGGTAAAAAACGGACACTAAGGATTTTAAAAAAATTTTGAAAATTGTTCCCGTTATACAGCATGAAAATGTTGGTTGTAAGGATTTTTAAAAAATAATTTAAAAATTTTTAAATTTTCACCAAAAAAATTCTAAACATTTCTTGAATCGATATTTGGTATAGGGATGGGTAAATTCGATATTCGAAGATACGATATTCGAATTTTAATTGAATTTTAGCTCCAAAATGGCGAATTTTTGAAATCGAACTTTGTGTTGCTGAAATTCGGATAAAATCGAGTTTTTTCGACTAACTTTCTAGAGTACACCAGTCCTCTAACGACCTTCCAAATTTGCTTTTTGCTGGATTTATTGAAGTAAGGATCAAAATTACCTAATAGGTTAAAATGTTCTATGAAAATATTTCCCATGCAATTTTATTATATCGTTGGCTTAGTTCGCAAACGTGCTAAGTCCACTTTTTATGTAAATTGAGATTTTGATGCAGTAAGATAGCATAACTGAAAATATATCATTACCAAAAAAGAAAATTACCGTAATGTCGTTTTTACTTGTTGTTATGCATTGGTACGCAAATGTGCTAAGTCCAAAAAAATCAAAAAACAAAATATAAACACGTCTGTCCGTGTACACGATAACTCGAGATATCTCAACGAAATTTGGTATGTAGGTTTCCATTTATCCAAGGTAAATTATTAAAAATGGGCGAATCGGAATGTAACCACGCCCATTTCCGATATAAAGGTATTTCCTAAAGATGCAAAAACTACGATATTTCAGTAAATATTGGATGCAAATTGTTCAAAATTAGTATGCGAAGTAGAAATTTTGTAAAAAATATTATTGTGCAATTTTTGCAAAATGGGCGTGACCCCGCCCACCTATTATGAAACGCTGTATCTCAGTAGCCCATTCACCAAACTCGGTACGAGCCTTATTTAGGGTCTAGAAATCTGTTGAAAATCTAATTCACTTAAAATCGATGATCGCGATAACCACTCAGCAGAAAATTAGATTATGATACATTTTTGGATAATGGGCATGGCGCCGCCCACTTATGACCACAAATGTGTAACTCGGTAACCGATTTATCAATTTCTACCAAACTCGGTGCACTTAATAAACCTGGTACGGAAAAGCAATTCGTTGAAAATTATACAAATCGGACCAAAATTACATTCGCTTCCCGTATATCTAACGGTAAATTTCAGAAATACGGAAACTCTGATATTTCAATAACTGAAGACGCTAATTTACTCCAAGTTAATACTTACAACAATCTCTTAACAATAAATAAGACTGCGTGACACCGCCCACTTTATGACTACAAGGTGTATTTCGGTAGCCACTTTAGCGATTTCTACTAAACGTGGTTCAATTATTTCATTGAGTTTAACTCAGGATATTATCGAAAACGTTTGAAATCGGGAAAAAGGCCCTGCTTACGACAGTATTTGATACCTGCGCCGGGTAGATAAAGTTCGGTTTCGCCCAAACTTATACCTCTTTACTTGCTTTTAATTATTTTCTTTTATAAATGGTACATAAATTTACGACTTAAAATAGTTATTTTTGTTAATAGCAATGAAATAAAACTGTATTAGGTTATAATTCATTTTAAAACAATAAAATATATTTAAAATAAACAATTAAATCTTTTAACAATAAAAAATAATGGAAAAAAGGTTGATAGAAAATGTGCTAAGTCCACATTAAAAGAATATAATCTTAAAGAGAAAATGTGGTAAGTCCTAAAAGAGCCTATAAGTCTGCAACAGCTTTATTTTGAAATTGGCCGATTATTGGTACTTAAACAAGACGAACTAAGGAATAAAACTGCATTTACAGATTAGAAAAATATTGACAACAAAAAAATTTAGACGGTTTTTTGTCCCTCCTGAAAAATAAAAAAAATGGACTTAGCACGTTTGCGAACTAAGCCAACGATATATGTCTTAACCTTTAATTTCGCTCAGACATATATTTTAAATATTTTTTTGAAAACTACTTAGGCCGAGACATGAAAACTTTAGTAGGCCATGAAATAAAAATACGAGCTAACTTTCGCAAATCCACCGAGTGTTTTACTACTGGATGGGTATACTTTCAGAAAATGTTAACAAAGTCCGGGCTGGTTTGGGCTGTCCTACAGTGTAATTTGAGTTTAACTTTTTAAACAGGGGGCCAATCTCTTCAAGCACCTCAAAAATATTGTAATTGTTGCATAGTAATTTAAACACAACACTTCTTTAACTAAATTCGACTTTTCAAACAGGTGACACCCCTCTTAAATGTAAAAATAAAGTTTATTCAAAATCATTGCGATTGATACCCATATTGGGGTAATTTATTTAACTTATTAATGGCGTTTTCTTTTCTCGAAAAAAAATGTCACCTTTTTATATGGCAAAATTAGGAGGGTGGAACATTTTAAAGAAAAGAACGCAATATGCATGTGAAGATACTGAGAAAGGAACACGAAAGCTTGACAGCCCTTGCGCAGGGCAGAATAAATGCAACATTATTTCGAGAAAAGAACACGCTATAAATAATTTGATTTTGATTTTTTTACATACATTCATATGGCACAAAGCTAAAACCATATTACACATCTACAGGGCAAGCCCTTTTATTTGACACGTACCTCCTTTTTGAAAATCGAACGAACGATACAGATTTTATGACATGGTGTTAAATATTTAACACAAACAACTCCGAACTCGATTAAGAAGTTTTATTTCAAAATTTTTTTGGAAAATTCGAATTAAATCGAATTTGCACCACCAAATAAAGTCCTCTCTCGACGTACGAAAACCACACTATATGAGTCACTTATCAAACGACTGGCGTACTGTTTTGGACTCGGCCAAAATCGCGTAGGAGGCTATAGCGCCAAATAAGAAGAAAAACTTTGTGCGTCCCAGATGCATTTGCTCAAGCGAGGAATGGTCTAGACCCATCAGCAATGTATGTCTTGTCTGGGAAAAGATTCAGTGGGTTATTTTTATGTAACTTTCGGACTTTAGCTTTGACAAATTGGACAGATATGGAATTATTGTACTTTCTCTTAAAACAAAAGCATTTGTGTAAATTAGAGCTGCAAAACTATCGATAGTTGGAATATTCGATAGTTTTGGGCCTCACTATTCGATAGTATCGATACTATTAGCAAGAGATGGATAATGTTAAGAAACAAATATGAGATCCTTACTACGGCACTAATTATATTGAACATGGTAAAATTAGAAGAAAAAATATGAAGGCTAGCTTTAAACGCTATTTTAGTGTGATTTATTAAACATAACAAAGTTAGATATTTTAAACAACAAAAACAATGCATTTCAATTAATTTCCTTTCATTAGAAAGTCAGTTGTATAAGATCAAGGTCTTCGAGTTTGCCAGCCAAAATGTAAAAAAGTATATTTGCATCAAAATGTAGAGTTTTTAACTATATTTATTAGAAAAAATTTAGTATGCACTTTTTTAGTCCATTAAATTTTAGTATAAATTTTAGTACATGCACGATCGCACAAATAATTATGAATTTTTTAAGTAGGAGTTATAACACGCATCCAATAAAAGAATAAAAAAACGATGAGAAATGATTGCTGATGGTATCGCGATAGTGACCACCATTCATCGATAGTGGTGACAAATTGAAACTATCGATAGTACCATCGATAGCTTTGTTTGTACGCGCACTGTTTTAAAGTTTGCCGTTTCCGAAGTCCAGCTTCTATATTTCTCATCTTTACTTTTGCTTTCATTTCGACTTATTCAGATTATTTTAAACTCATTTGTTTATTTTAAACTCATCACACATCACTTTAACTAAAATATCACTTTTTAGTTTTTCCAGAGTATTGGTAAGTCAAAGAAGGTTATAAAATTCCAATTGCGTGTGTGTGGCATGCATAAACGAAGAATGTTGTAGGTATTGAGTATAAAATTCTTTTGAAGTTGCACTTATAAAGGTTACAATGTTTTGCTTTAGAGACTTTGGAGAATTGCACGTATTGAGGGTTGCGGTTACCGTGTACACACTGTAAATATTTTTCATCGGATAAACAGAAATTAAGTTACGAACAATTATAAGGCTCAACCTATGAAAAACGCGTTTTTAGACCTTAGGTCCAGATTTTAGGGGGTATTGAAAATTCTAAGTATGCATATTTTTTTCTTCACTAGATCTATAACTTTAGCAGTCACACAGTGTTATAATCTGGATGAATCTTTGACGTTGGTATCGGGAGGAGAACGGTACATGATGGTAGGAGATTTAGTTAGGGTTAAAGTCTCATACTGACGGGGTTAGGCTTTCGATGCGTGCTCCTCGTAAAAAAACATGCACAGTAAAAAATCAACTATTGAAATCAGTGTCGGCCATACTTACACAATCACATTTTGAGCATGTGTTGAAAGCACAAAAGCTCATCGATACACCCAAAAAAATCTGCAGACGTAACACAAAGGTTTGTTTTTGCTAAGTAGAACGTTAGTAAAGTTTAAAGCATTGTTCCGTTACTATGTATTTAAGTAAAACAAAATGCACATACATTCATATCTATGTGCGTGCACAGAATGGTCGCATAGTTTGCTTTGCTTAAATTAAACAAAAAACATCCCCTATACACATACATCACACAACCGTCCCGCGACAGCTCCAGCAACGCACAACCTGCTGGCTCAGTAGCTAAACCACAGTATATACAGTAATAAACCTTTTCGCCGTTTTTCGCCATTTGGTCCCCGAGGAGTGCTTTTGGGTTGTGTGCAGCGCTTTCGTTTTGCGCACACGACAACACTTACTGTGGGGAATTTCGCCTCATGATTATCAAAAGTTCATTTCGATGATAAAATATACATAATAATGTGTTATTTATGAACGAAATGTAGGTTAAGTATAATATTCATCTTTAATGTATGCTGATATTCATGCTTAATGAAGAATAATATCAATAGTTAAGTACATAATTAACGCTTGTGTTTTATAAACTGGAAAGCTCAAATCGTAATTATAGAATTGAATGGAGCTTTCTTAAATGTAAGTTTAAAATAAAAAAGTCCATTTTAGGATTATATTTTTATGTGAATTTGTCAAAGAAATTTCTAAATTCCGAATATATTTAAGTCGTTATTTAAAAAAAAAAACAAGGTTTGTATAGCTATACAGACCCTAATGCCTGCCAGCGCATTCGCCCAGACAGTCCATTAAGCACACCCAAGTTTGAGTGATCTACAAGCGTTTACAGCATTTAACAGTTCATTATCATGTACGGTGTAATATAACAAATTATACACTGAACTATGATAATCTGTACTAGTATCTATAATAATAGACAATAATTTGCTTTTACACAGTCATGACTTGTGCTACTCTGCCATAGTACGGTTGTTGCTCCCTTTCATACCACATTAATTTTGTATACAACTCTGAATCAAGAAAATTCATGCTCCTTCTCATTATCAACCCTGATCAGATTTTACACCCGAGGAGTACTCAGAAAGGTTTATTACTGTATATACTGTGGCTAAACTTCGACTGGCAAGCAAAGCAAATAAATTTTTTCTTGCTGTACAAAAAAGCTTTTTACTGTAAAGCTAATAAAAAGTTTTTTAGGAAGTAATAGTTATTGGTTTTAAAAAAATTTTTTTGTATAGGAGGCCCCCCTAAATTTCGTTCTGGCTACGCCCATGCTAATGTACATACATATGGACACTTTGCGACACTTGATTACCCTCACATTTTCTGAATATTTTCCATTTTAGAAGGGTTTCGAAAAAATTTCGTACATGGTAAGACAGCGATTATCAGTAATCATATTTTTTAGTGCCAGTATTAAAAAAAATCATAACGGTAAGCAACAAAAGTCGATTGCATGGTGTTTTTCGACTCACAAGTGCGACACTTGTTTGGCATTTTTTTTTTATTAATATTTAGTTGGACCTTCATCCATTCGTATAAGTTCAACAAGCTTTTTTGGTCGAAAATTATATATATTTTGAATGTAATTATTTGGTATTGAAATTAATGCAGTATCTATCTATTGTATCGATAAGTGCTGATCTGGAGTGGTACTGTGTCCCTTCGGCATACATTTTTCGCGACAACCATCCCCACACATTTTCAATGAAGTTCAAGTCTGGGGACATCGCTGGCCATTCAAGTACATGAATATGTTTTTTTCGCTAAACCATTATTCAACCCTTCTCGCTGTGTGAATGGTAGCGTTATCCTGCTGAAAAATCCATTCTTATTTAGTTGTTGAACATTTCATCCAAGTTATTTACTTCCGTTTCCAACACCTCGATATAATTATTTGCATTTTGACGACCCTACAGAACTCTTATATTTATTGCCTCGTAATACAAAATTGCTGCCCATACCATCGCCGAACCAACTGCACTGTGTCGTGGCTCAAAAGCCTCTCCAGTGTACGAAGGAACGAGCCTACTCCAAACGCGCATATCGGTGGCGTTGAAGCAAGCATGGTTTCTTTTGCAATTTTTTACGTCTTAGATGAGGACACTGTTTTATTATTCATTAGATCGTCCGCACACTAGCCGAAACTCCTACAATTGCACCGATTTATCTGGCAGTCGCTGCAGAGTTCGACGATGCTCGCAAAATTGCTCATTGTTCCCTCAACGTGGTAGCTTTTGTCGCGCGTCCTTTCCCATATTATTTAAAAAGTTATTAATCACTCATCTATCGCGGCCAATTTTACGTGCAATTGCATGGTTGGACAGATTGCTTTCCTTTACGCCAAAGATTTTTCCTCTCTCGATCTCCGTTAAGGTTTTTCCGCGTCCCACACTATTGAAAAAACCGCTGAATTTATTATTACGCACTTTATTGTACTGTATGGCTACAATACAAAAATTATCTTACATTTTTTTCAAAGGCTACTGAGAAGCAACTGAAGTGCAGGTAATCAAGTGTCGCGCTTGCAGGTTCGTAAAATAGGAGAAGATACTATTTGCCTTTAACCTGAGCAGATATTTAGATTGTGGCCACAGAAAAATTGGGGTGTGCTATTTGCCATTTACGCGTATACGATTTGTTTTATGGATGCCAACCAAATAAAAATAATCTTGAAAATTTAAGTGGGGGTAATCAACTGTACATACATCATATATCGTTACCTTAATATAGAAAGGCCCTAACTCATTTTCTTTTAAAATCCAGTACAAATGTCTGCTGATAACTCACTAAGCACATACTGGATTTTAAAGATATTTACTACAGCATATAAATTCGCAGAAAAAGGACTTCATTTTCTATGGAGTTTTTTATTACTCCGTAAAGAAACAAAATTTTTAGATGGGCCCTTTCTATTTAAGGAAAGGATATGTAGTTCAGAAAAGAACAATTTTTATAAGTTAGGTACACTTAACAACAAAATCAAAAGGTTTACAAAAACTTCATTATTTTATTAAAAGAAAAATATAGTATGCAAAATCTAAAGTTACATGCAGCGCTCTTTAAAGGCTTTAAAAGAGCATTAACGGAGCTCTTATTTGAAACGCTCACCAAGGGCTTTATTACGAGCAGCAAAAGAGCACTTCTTTCTAATGACACACAATGTTAAAATACAATGAAGTGTGGTGAAATGAAGAAGGGAGCGCTTACTGCTGAATATGAAGCGCTCCAGTAACACTCCACCGACTTGACGAATGTAATTTTTTTTAGCGTTTATATGGGAAGTGGACGCAATTTTGTCGGATGCGAGCATATTTACCAACATTTTAGTGCTTATCTAAGCGCTTAAAATGGATTTTTTCTTGCTTATTTTCTTTGGCCCTGCTAATAAGTTTGTGGATATTTAGCTGTTTTTCTTTGATTGATAAGTGCAAAACATCAAGTGAACCAATAACACTGTAAGGAAAATTTAAAGTTTTGAAAGTACACAAAAATACGCCGAAACACGTAAGCTTAATTTTGGGTCGTACACTACGGCCCTGTATACCGTTTTTCTAGCTCAGGTCATTTTCGCAAGATGTTTGCATTTTAAGTTCACATCTATACATATAATAAAATTGTAACAGGTCGATGTCTGTACATTATAGATATAAAAGAAAAATTAATGTGGGTGGTCTTTATTAGAGCACAAGAAATAAAATCAACCATTTTTAGAATTTTTGTCTGTCTGTCTGTCTGTCTGTATGTTTGCACGCGCATCACTCGAAAACGAATGCATGGAATTGAATGCAGTTTTCACCGATGTATTGCTAGAGGTCTAACTTAAAATATAGAAAGAAAAAAATTAAAGAGTTGCCTCCTGTTTGTAAATTGCAGTTTAAGTAAATTGATAAGAAAAAGTGAATATTGCAATATGGGCGTCAAAAGAAAGAGACTTAAGAAGGCTTACAGCCAAAAATATTTTTTTAGAGTAGCCACCTGCGTGAAAATTTTAATTTAATTTAATTTATAAGATAAATTGAATATTGCAATATGGGCGTCAAAAGAAAGAGACTTAAGAAGGCTTACAGCCAAAAATATTTTTTTAGAGTAGCCACCTGCGTGAAAATTTTAATTTAATTTAATTTATAAGATAAATTGAATATTGCAATATGGGTATCAAACTGAAGAGGTTAAGGAAATCTTACTGCCGAAAATATTTTGAGGAGGGTTGCCACCGGTTTGAAAAATTTGATTGTATTAAATTTATAAAATAAATGAAATCTATATTTATACTTATAATAAAATTGTAACTGGCCGATGTCTGTGCCTTATAGATATTAAAGAAAAATTAATATGGTGGGTTTTTATTAGAGCTACAGAAGCTAAGTAAACAGGCGACAGGTAACAAGATCAACGGTAATAAGGTCAAGTGACTTTATTTCCCACCCTGGTGCGAACTAAAGTCAATTGGCATTATTACCTCTTAAAAAGCGAAATAAAGTAAAAAAAAAAATGGAAATAAAGTCATTGACGCTATTTCCTCATTCAAATGGAAATAGTGTCAACAATGCTTAAAGTATGTCGATTCATAGAAAAAAATGTTGTTCTTACAATAAACATTGCCCCGTAAGTGTTGTTTTTTAATACGTGAAAAAGGTTATTGCCAAATCCTCAGTGTGGTGCTATTAATCCACACACAATCATGATCTACCACCAATTGATTTTATTAAAAAATTTAAAACTACGAATATAGTAAAAACACGATGCGAAAAAACAAACGCAAAACGCAGCTGGAATACGAGAAATATTTGAAGAAAGAGTATAGAAATGATCCAGAACTTGCAAAACATGTTTCGTTTCCACACAAGTAAAGCGAACACTATTAAATTGAAGAAACAGTCCATGTCCAAAAACCCCGGAGGAACACTGAATGAATTCTGTGTTTTAAATTAGCATATTTTGAACGAATTCGGAATGTCTCAAGGTGGAAAAGAAACCAACCTTTCTATAAAGAAACAATTATAGAAAAGCAATTTTCTTACTCTGTATTCATGTCGCCGCCAGCAATTGGTGATATCATTTAAAAGCAGTTAATGAGAACTACGACACTATTTATAAGATGGCACATTCAACAAGCCAATGTGCCAAAATGCGGATATAAACAATTATTGATTATTTAATATCGGAACCGAGATGATGTAAGTTAATTGATTGGTTTTCACACACTTTTGAAACGCAAATTATATGCTTTTTTACTGCAGACAAGTTGTTGAGAAAAAAACACAGCAGAAATCTTCCAATAACTTACAAATATAAAAATGTGAAATATCGAGGGCTTAAATTCATTAATACCTCTATCTGCATTTTGCACAAAAACTAATTTGTGATATTAGGAACCATCTGGGACGTATTACCTGTCATCACTGATATATTACTTCCGATTTCCAATTTATAATAGTGTAAATTATTCTGTCAAGCGTTATATAACGTAGCATTAATATCACCGATGACAGTTAAATCGTAGGTAGATATGTAGCGTGACGCCGTGGCGCGCGGACGCAGGCCGTCGCGAAGCTAAGCAAATTTAATGTTTGAAAGAGCAATAATGTCAATGGATTTTATTTCGATTTTGAAAAGGTAATAATGTCAATTGACTTTAATTCGCACCAGGGTGGGAAATAAAGTCAATTGACCCTATTTCCGTTGATCTTATTACCTGCCACCAAGTAAACAATTTTTAAAATTTTTGACTCTCTGTTTGTCTGTATATTTGTACGCGCATCACTCGAAAACTAATGCATGGAATTGAATGCAATTTTCACCGATGTATCGCTAGAGGTCTAACTTACAATATAGAAGAAAAAATTAGAGAGTTGCCACCTGTGTTTAAAATTGCAGTTTGGGCCAATATGGCTGTCAAAAGAAAGAGGTTTACAAAGGCTTACAGCTGAAAATATTTTTGTGGAAGGTTGCCACCTATTTGAAAACTTTAATTTAATTCAATTTATAACATGAATTAAATATTGCAATATTGGCATCAAACTAAAGAGGCTAGGAAATATTAATGGCGAAAATATTTTTTGGGGATTTTCCAACTGCTTGAAAAATTGTATTCATTTAAATTTGTAAAATAAATGAAATATTACAATACGGACATTAAACTAAAGAGGATTAAGACGGTTACTTTTTAAAATATTTTTGGAGCGAGTTGCCACCTATTTGAAGATGGCGCGAGAGTGTCGAAACGCGTAGGAGGGACAAGGGAAAAATATAAGCAGCAAACAAAATTCATAGGAATTCGGCCCATACAAAGATAATTATTAACATCGGTGAGCAAACCCGAGAAAACAACTAAAAAGGTAAACAAAAAAAGTAAACATGAAGCAACTTTACCAACATGTAAGACTTAAATACAACGACGAGACATGCTACATAATAAAGCAATACAACAAAAACATGAAAAAATTGGCTCCCTGAAGATGACACGAGAGTGTCGAAACGCGTAGGAGGGACAAGGGAAAAATATAAGCTTTACTTTTACTCCATCGGCCGAAGCAGCTCCAACCCAGCAAACATTAATTCAGTTAATTTGATAAGATAACCTAAATGTTGCCATATGGGTGTCAAACGAAAGCATTTGAGAATAACAAAATTGCAACAGGCTGTACATAATAGGTACATAATACTANATTTTCACCGATGTATCGCTAGAGGTCTAACTTACAATATAGAAGAAAAAATTAGAGAGTTGCCACCTGTGTTTAAAATTGCAGTTTGGGCCAATATGGCTGTCAAAAGAAAGAGGTTTACAAAGGCTTACAGCTGAAAATATTTTTGTGGAAGGTTGCCACCTATTTGAAAACTTTAATTTAATTCAATTTATAACATGAATTAAATATTGCAATATTGGCATCAAACTAAAGAGGCTAGGAAATATTAATGGCGAAAATATTTTTTGGGGATTTTCCAACTGCTTGAAAAATTGTATTCATTTAAATTTGTAAAATAAATGAAATATTACAATACGGACATTAAACTAAAGAGGATTAAGACGGTTACTTTTTAAAATATTTTTGGAGCGAGTTGCCACCTATTTGAAGATGGCGCGAGAGTGTCGAAACGCGTAGGAGGGACAAGGGAAAAATATAAGCAGCAAACAAAATTCATAGGAATTCGGCCCATACAAAGATAATTATTAACATCGGTGAGCAAACCCGAGAAAACAACTAAAAAGGTAAACAAAAAAAGTAAACATGAAGCAACTTTACCAACATGTAAGACTTAAATACAACGACGAGACATGCTACATAATAAAGCAATACAACAAAAACATGAAAAAATTGGCTCCCTGAAGATGACACGAGAGTGTCGAAACGCGTAGGAGGGACAAGGGAAAAATATAAGCTTTACTTTTACTCCATCGGCCGAAGCAGCTCCAACCCAGCAAACATTAATTCAGTTAATTTGATAAGATAACCTAAATGTTGCCATATGGGTGTCAAACGAAAGCATTTGAGAATAACAAAATTGCAACAGGCTGTACATAATAGGTACATAATACTAATAATAGCTGTAACATAATAATGTAGCTGCAATAATAGCTGTGATAATAGGTAAGGTAATAGCTGTAAGGTAACAGCTGTAGATAATAGATGTTAAAGAAAAATTAATAGATCAACAGAAGCCAAACCTAAATTTTTTATAATTTTGGTCTGTCTGTCTGTATATTTGTAAGAGCATCACGCAAAAACTAATGTATGGAATTAAATGTAGTTTTCACTTATGTACATATCGCTAGAGCTCTAATTGAAAATATAGAATCCATATTTTTTTGTTTTAGTTTATCGCCGATCATTATTTATATGTAGGTATTTGAATCTATTAACTTTTGCNATTAATGGCGAAAATATTTTTTGGGGATTTTCCAACTGCTTGAAAAATTGTATTCATTTAAATTTGTAAAATAAATGAAATATTACAATACGGACATTAAACTAAAGAGGATTAAGACGGTTACTTTTTAAAATATTTTTGGAGCGAGTTGCCACCTATTTGAAGATGGCGCGAGAGTGTCGAAACGCGTAGGAGGGACAAGGGAAAAATATAAGCAGCAAACAAAATTCATAGGAATTCGGCCCATACAAAGATAATTATTAACATCGGTGAGCAAACCCGAGAAAACAACTAAAAAGGTAAACAAAAAAAGTAAACATGAAGCAACTTTACCAACATGTAAGACTTAAATACAACGACGAGACATGCTACATAATAAAGCAATACAACAAAAACATGAAAAAATTGGCTCCCTGAAGATGACACGAGAGTGTCGAAACGCGTAGGAGGGACAAGGGAAAAATATAAGCTTTACTTTTACTCCATCGGCCGAAGCAGCTCCAACCCAGCAAACATTAATTCAGTTAATTTGATAAGATAACCTAAATGTTGCCATATGGGTGTCAAACGAAAGCATTTGAGAATAACAAAATTGCAACAGGCTGTACATAATAGGTACATAATACTAATAATAGCTGTAACATAATAATGTAGCTGCAATAATAGCTGTGATAATAGGTAAGGTAATAGCTGTAAGGTAACAGCTGTAGATAATAGATGTTAAAGAAAAATTAATAGATCAACAGAAGCCAAACCTAAATTTTTTATAATTTTGGTCTGTCTGTCTGTATATTTGTAAGAGCATCACGCAAAAACTAATGTATGGAATTAAATGTAGTTTTCACTTATGTACATATCGCTAGAGCTCTAATTGAAAATATAGAATCCATATTTTTTTGTTTTAGTTTATCGCCGATCATTATTTATATGTAGGTATTTGAATCTATTAACTTTTGCCAGTGCGTTGTTGTTTATATTTTGAGTTAGCAATGGACTGCTCTCAAAATTTCGCCTTGATATAACCACAAACTTAATTTTATTGACATTCAATTCAGTGTGTTCAAGCATAACCAATCGCAATTTTTTAGAACTTCTGTGTGGAAGGGTTTTCGCTAAAAAAAAATCAAAACTTTTGTTGTTGCTGCCAAAAAATTATGGAGACGTCACGCTTTACAATTTCATACAGTTTTCTGTAGAATGTATTTCACTAAACTACTAAACGGCTGCACCGATTTGATTCATATTTGGAACATATACCAGCACCTTGAAAATAAATATTCCGACCAAAAATTTACTCGGTATGTAGCTCGGGATATTCCTAAAATTCTTATACAGACTAAAACGTAAAAACCCAATATATCTCTAAAACCAATTACGCTGGGGAACTGAAACTTAGCACTGATGCATTGGAAAAGGGGGCGTGGCACCTTCCATACAAACTGAACTTTTCATAAAGCTTATCTCTGGAACCACTTACGCTAACGTCCTGAAATTCGACACAGCTACATAAATTTTCAATACCGTACTTATGGCGAAAAGTGGTAATTATTGGAAAGGCTGCATCGATATACATTTACGTAAACGTGCAAGTATCATTCGATTGGGAGCCATTTTTTTCTAGATTTCTAAATCCCATTGAACTATTGTAACTTTGTTTTTAATTTTTAGTAAAATGTAAAATTTATGTGAAAATTTTGGAGAATTTTTTAAAATTTTGCACAAAGAATGGAGCTTTGACTTTTCGAGTTTCGTTATAGACTGTCCTATCTACATACCTATTTGCATAATAGGATAGCCGTTTTCGTTGTTCGGAATAAACTCAAAAACCACTGAATAGAGTTCCGTCAGATTGTCGGAGGTTATCTTACATATATGGTCCTCTTATATGCTACTAGAAAACTCTCTAGGTGGTGCTGCAGTAGAGTTATTTATAAAAATCGTATTTATTAACTGATTTCTATCAAATTATAAATGTGAGCTATGTACCTGTATGATGAAAAATTCTTTTGAAAAAAATGTACCCCATGAGTGCCGCTGGAGTCGACGTTGAAATTCATAACACGTACTCATTTTATGGTAAGCAATGGTTTTGCAGAAAATGGACCCCATGGATGGCGCTGCAGCCGAAATGTATAGAAACCCCGTGTGGTTGGTCTGCTTTGACCCTATGTTTAAGTTATACGAATTTAGTTTTCACATGTCTAAACGAAGGATGGGGTTAAGTTTGTCTGACGCCCTCATGCATGATCATGCGATCTTGCATCTACCTAGAAATCAGTTCATAAATATTACCACGAATTGTAAAAGTTTCGAATTAACAAGGAAAGATCACCGTAGGTATATCAATTTCTTCATTTGAAAGATATTCAAGAGATCACACGACTCATTTAGCCAATGTACCGGAAAATTTTTCAGCCTGTGGGACAGCGAGGATTCTTGGCCCTCCTATAACAGAAAACGCACTTCTGTGCTCTTTAGTTTCCTTATAAGAACTTTTATTGGCATAAGTATCGCACCAATGTTGTATTTGCAAGATCATAGAAAAAGATTACGCATGCTTGGCAGAGATCTCACAGGTAGAAATAAGACCATCAGTAAAGCTCCTGACACCGAAAGTGATTAGTATTCCATATGGTATCACATCGTTTCTATTATTGGCCGATGTGTGACGAGCATACTGCGCTTTAGTGGTGTCAACTTAAACCAGAAATTTTGACTTTACGGACTATTTTTGCGTTTAACCGCTCTTTTGCATTGGCCAACGCAAAATTTCTTATTGGGCGCCGCGAGGCAAGCGGGCATTGGCTAGTATTTCATAAAAAAGAAATTATTAAGCATTCATTAGACTATTTACATCTTTATTTATCAGCCACTATTCTTAGTGGATAGCTTCAAGATCTTGCAAAAGAAAAGGCTTTAACACCAACTCAAACTTAAAATCCAAATAACTTGCGAAAATTGCCTGATCTAGGAAAGTGGGCCCAAAATAAAGTTTACGTTTTTCGACGTATTTTTGTATAATTTCAAAACTTAAAATTTTCCTTACAATGTTATTGGTTCACTTGATGTTTTGCACTTATCAATCAAAGAAAAACAGCTAAATATTTACATACTTATTAGCAGGGCCGAAGAAAATAAGCAAGAAAAAATCCCTTTTAAGCGCTTATATAAGCACTAAAACATTGGTAAATATGCTTGCAAATATGCTCGCAAAACAACAAAATTTAAGCACAGTTTAATGTTTTGTTTTTTATTCATTTAATTTCAAGGACTACTTTGTATTTTCAAATAAAAGAGATATGCGCTGGTCGTTTTAAACTTTTTAAATAATCGTTATTCTCCATTTCAGATAAATTATTTTTAATGTTTTCAATAACACCAATGCCTTCCCGTAGAGACAAAACATTGGTTTTAAATTTGTGTATCCAAGCAGAAATGCAACTAAAGTTACGGTTGAATTAAAACCAAATCTGTTTTTATGTTATTATTTGTAAACATTTCTTTAGTTAACCCAATAAAACAACGCCAAAGAAATGTTGAAGAAAAATTTATTGAGCCAAATTTTCTTAAGCAGTAAGAAGTTCTGAAGAATTTTGCTACACTTTTTACTATGGTTGGCTAAGGTTTTTTTGCGAAGACTATAAGGCACCCTTGTTTTCAACATAAATATATGCCCGTTCCAATATTTCGCAAGGAAAAAGTGAGACAGCCGGCTCTAAAATATCAGATGTCGAACCTCCTTGGGCACTACTATTCACACACACGAAATAATAGCAATTTATTTCTTGACCGTTTTCTTAAAAGGGCCGTACATATACATTGAAATAAGCAAAATAAGCATCATCCTAAAAATTAAGCTTGGAAACCCTGAAGAGGCAATTCCAAGTAGAGATGGGCACGGGCCTAAATTTTCAGGCCCAGCCTGGCACGAGTGCAAAATCAGCTGTCAAAACACGCACGAGCCCGCACGTTAAGAATTTCAGTGGGGCCCGGCCCGGCCCGACACGACGGGACACGTCCCAGCCCGGAAATAAAGAGCCAACTTTTATTGCATGTATACATATTTTAAAGTTTGTATATATGTATGTATATTTACTTAAGCGAATCAATTTTTCACACCCAAGATTTTTATAATACATTTTCTGGGAAGTAGAAAAAGTGGAAGGTATTTTATGTACAGATATGTAAACAAAACTACTAAGTATCTTATTTTATCTATAGGTTTCCAAATATTTCTTTTTTGTTTTTCTCTTATCAAAAGAGTTTTAAAAACTATATATTTTTGTATAAAAACAAAAGCTTATCCAAATTTGTAGTATTAGCAAAGGGCTTTTTCGTGCTAATTCGTGCTTTTATGAAATTTTAATTTTACTGAACGCCCATGCACATGACAGCAAATATTCCGGCCCGTACCCGCGGGCTTACGCAGGGGCCCACCGTGCCCCTGCCAAAATCCCGGCTCGTGCCCATCTCTAATTCCAAGCAAAAGCTTAAACTTCACGGACCTGCTTATTAGTTAAAATTTGAATTTTTAAATTTCTTCCTTCTCTTCTGGAAGTTTGACAGTTTTCACAAACTTAGGGCTAATGAGAAGCAAAAAATTCTTTCTCAAAGTGGCTCTCAACAGCATTTTCGGGCACCCGCGGGCGTCCGCGGGCGAGCAAAAGTACAGACTTAATCTGCTGCTGGATTGGCCAAATCTGACACTGTGCGCCCCACAATAAAAAAACGCATAATTTTTACTATATGTATTGTAAAGTTTTGAGTTAAACATGCAATACCTCACTTCTTTTATATAAGTCCAATCAGCGATCCCAGTTAGCGGCCCCTTTTGCTCTCGTGTTCGTCCATGTACAGTAAGCAGTTGGCAACCTGAGGCCTCGAGCATTTTTGCGTACTCGATAGTTCGTTTGCGGTCTTCGAACACACGAATTTTGCATGTGACTGGCACAGAGAGCCTCTTATGCAATGTGTTGACTAAAAAATAGCATACACGTTCTTACATAATTCGCAAAAGCGGAAACTAACCAATACTCACCAATTTCAGTAATTAGCTCCCAATCGTCCTGCAGAAATGCACCATAGTGTCCACGCTTTGCTATTGCTTGCGGGCATCCCAAGTTTATGTCAACCGCATCGCAGTGTTCTTGTGCTAAGAGTGCAGCATCCAGCAGCGTTTCTGCGTCGTTACCGCAGAACTGTAAATGATATGATAAGCGTGTTGGATAAAAAGTGTAGTTTGCTTTAAACTTCATCCGTATCTAATTTTTTCAAACGATTTCGGCCTCACAGTGTCATGTTGACACTGCATATAAAAAGCATTGTTTTAATGTGAAATTAATTATATGTACAATATTTGTTTTGGGGAAAGATGTGTAAGTATTTATTGAGGAAGCACTTAAAGAATGTTCACGTTAACGTAATTTACGGCTCATTTGTAATTTATAAGCAAATCATGCTGAAATCAAGTAATTTCGACCTGTTAAATTTGTCAGTAAATAAAATAGAAATGAGATAATTTATGGTAAATCAAGAACCAAATGAAGAAAAAAAGATTTTTCATTTATTTTAGCATCCACTGTTGAGGAAATCAAAAAAAAAAAATCGGAAAGGTATGCAACCTTTTTTTTGAAATCAAGTACAAACCCCGCACTCGTACGTAAACGTGCTAAATACATATCTATAGAAATTATGAATGAAAATCTGAACGTACATGATTTGTGTGAAGTAATTTGATCGAAACGAGGTAATTTATGCTGTGAACATAGTTTTAAGGGGTTGGTAAAATAAGAAGGATATATAAATTTTAACTATGATTTGCACAGTTTTAACTACGGTTGCCAGACGTACTGATTTCATCAGTACAGTACTGATTTTTCAAGTCTTGCACTGATTTTATTAATTTCTTCAATCAGTACGCTAATGTCCTGATTTTTCAAAATGTGTACTGATTTGTACTGAATTTTCAATTCAAACAAAATATTTTAGGATTTACTTAAGGTTTTTACATAATGTTGGAGCTTCCTTAAAGTGTACTGTAAAAAGTAAGAAAAAAATGATTTAATTATAGTTGACATGTTTTAGATAATGTTTGATATGCCCAAGAAATTAATACAACAAAAATAGCAATAGTTTTATGGGCATATCGCTGGGTCGTTTCGTACCAGTTGCGATAATATGACAGAGCTTAAATTATTTAAAAAGAAGGCTGACGTTTTTTTTCGAGTGTTTTTAGTTATCTCGAAAATATCTTTCAGTTTAATAGCAGTAAATTTGAATATTCGAATGGCTTTGGCCTATAACTTAAGCTGCCTTTAGATGAGGCGATTTTTTGGGAGGCGCTAATCGCCTGCAAAAGTTGACTTTCTGTCTACTTTGAGGCAAGCGATTTTTGAATCGCCATTTACACGAGCGTTTTTTCTTGAGCAATGTTGAATCGCCTAAAAATTCGCCTCATGTAAATTCAGCTTTAAAATCCTTTCTTCTCAATTTCCTGACATTGTAAAAGTGTTTTGCATACAAGATATAGAGTTTTTAGCACATTCTTATACTTTCCATGAGGAAATACAGAGGAAATCCTTAAAAAGTGGTACTTTTAAACAGTTTGAAGAAATATTTAATTTAGGTTTTTTTTCAATACCACACTCAAACGAAGCAACTGAGAGGATCTTAAGTATAAGGTTTGCTTCCTTGCGCAAAGGGAGAAACCGGCTTCTAATTAAAATTTTTGAAACTGAACTTCAAATTAAAAGTAACTTTAAAATTAAATGTATAGAATTCTTTGACTATTTAAACATTGAAAATGGAAATGATCTCATTATTTCTATTCAAAAATGTCATAAATATAAAATAATTTATTGGCTACTGTGTACAATAGGGTGGTCCAAAAACAGTGAATTCGGAATTGTAATGCTCTCACCCCCTATATCTATATCGAAAAAAGTATACCCCTATTTTTTATTTTGAAATCAAAAAATATTTAGAGGTCGCTCAAAGCGTTCGAAGTTTTCCATGTATTTTAATATAAAAAAAAAACTTTTCGTAGAAATGATATATGATTCTTGAAAATCAATATTTTTCGATCGAAAAACTCTAGTTGTCTGCAGGAGACTTTCAATAATTGTTTATTTAACCATTTTTTATTGGTCCTCCCAATGCATTTTTTTGGGTGTTTGGCGGACCTATAAATTATAGTTGCTATGAAAAAATGGCTAAACAAACAATTGGGTATGCCTGCAGATAAACAGAGTTTTCCGATATAAAAATATTGATTTTTAAGTATTGTATACAATTTCTACGAAAAGTTGTTTTCTCCCATATAAAATACATGGAAATCTTTGGGCGCTTTGAGCGACCTCTAAATATTTTTTGATTTCAAAATAAAAAAACAGGGGTACACTTTTTTCGGTATAGAACAATCCTAGGGGGTGAGAGCATAAAAATTCCGACTTTACTTCTTCACATGCATTTTTGGACCACCCTAGTGTACAATGATGTGTACACTCATCTTAAAATGAATAACATTTTATTTTTTATGAACTATATTTTAATTATATACCAAAATATTGTGTACTGAAAAGTACTGATTTTTTTAGCACGTAAAAGTCTAACGTACTGATTTCCCGCATAAAAAATCTGGCAACCCTAGTTTTAACACATATTGAAACGATGCTGTGGGCAACCATTTGTAGCAGCCAGGGTAGACAAAAACTCCGAGTTCAGGCGAGTGAGGAAACTCCTACTCAATGCCTCGCAGGCAACGAGGCGCTCGCAGCTCGTACCCGCAGCATCAATGAGGGTGAGGCACGAGAAATTCGATGATGAAGCCGTGCGTATATTAGTCCTCAAACAATAATAAAAAAAAATATTGCAAACTTTCAAGGATATTTAAGCACAAAATGTGTAAAGGACATTTTCCATACCCATTCGTCCTTATGCACCAAAAAATGCATTCTGTTATAAGTAATTCTACAGAATTTTATCTTTTATATGATACCCTTATTGTTATCCTACATTACATCGATTTTTTTAAATAATCATATTCTTTAAATTTCAAAGGCATTTAAAAAAAATCCTGACGTCGGAGAGAAAAACTAAGTACGCAGTTTTACATTTATACATATGTACATATGCATGTATGTATTTATGTACATGGCATGGATTTTGTATTTACAGAGAAAAATGAGTAAAGAGGATAGTATAATCGTTTATGCGCCAGAAATAAAAAATAACTAAGCAATTTTTAGCACCGCCAAAATAGTTTGCATCAATTAATGTGGTACTTGTAGCAGTTATGGTGTATACCTGAACGAAATATGTATAATACTTGGTAAAAAAATGTATTTGTGGATTGTTTTCAAGGACATACATATGTATATGGGTGTTTCCATGAAAATGTCAACCAGGACTGAAAAAATAAAAACAACTGAAAAGGGTTTTTAAGACGAATTAATAAGAGAAAAATACTCGAATTTTTATATTGTAGAAGTATTTCAGCTTATTGGAATTTTAAAACTCAAAAATGGAAGAGTAAAACTGAATGTCTCTTCGACTCAGTTTTCTCTACTGAAATAACTATTTTCTCTTTCCTATTAACTAAATTAAGAGATTTGAAACATTACAATTACATCTTAAAATCAAATTTGCAATAACAACTAACTATAAAAATGAGAAAAAGGAGAAGTTAGAGCTCGAATAACGGTAATTTTTTGATTATTCGTGTTTCCATGAAAATATAAACCGAAAATGCAAGCAAATGAATTCAAACGGCTTTATAACTTTAAATTTCGTATTCAGATGGCGGAAAAAGGTTTTGAAAACGCGAAACAGTGGAGAGAAGAACTGAAAAAAATTTAATTTAGTATGTGTTACTAGTAAAAATATTGTATGGGGGAAAAATCTGTCGCGTACGTTATGTCGCGTACGTTATTACATTTTTTTTAATAAAAACTAACCAGAGATAATTTCTATCAAAAAATGGAAGGATTGTAAAGGTACATTATTTAGCTTAGTTTAGGAATTTTTAAAGAAGAGAAAAACTCTCATGATTCGCAGACTTTCGCATATATGTATATGTGCCTTAAAACCACTTCTTTTTTTGTCGCGTACGTTATCACCTGGTTTTGAACGGATATTTTCCACACCAAAGTTTCGAGGCTGCTTATTTTTTTCTCAAACATAGTACCCTTTGGTTGCAACATAACCGTAGTCTTTTTTTTCTGTAACTTCTATTTCTGATAGATTTACGTTAAGCTGATGCCAGATAAAACTTTGTAGCTTTGCGTGACATTTATAACTTTGCCAGCAAAGCGCCAGACGCAAAAGGTATGCCACAATGAACGCCAAGAAAACAATGTTGTACCGATTTTTTACTCATCAAAGTTGCTGTGGATTTTAATTATTTTGATTTAAAATTATCAGCAATGTACTTAAGTTTTATGTTTCTGCATGAAAACCCGAATTTCGACGAAACAAAATAAATATTAAACCGGCTGATTGTCAAAGCGCGCAAAAAGATGGGAGTTGACCATCTTTTCGCTTCGCGCTGCCGCTTCAACGATTTATGTGGCATGCTTTGTGCATTTTCATACAATTCATCTTATCTGTCAAAGCGAATCTGTCACGTAAAGCGAAGCAAAAGTTTTATGTGACATCAGCTTTACTCTATAAGCGTACGAATGTCGCGTACGGCTGTATGGAAACACCCATATGTGTATTAGTATTGGGCAGTATCGATACCAAAAGCACTCAGAACTCTATTCTCAAAAGGATCGACCGCACTCGACTTTTAAAAGTATCGATACTGAGTACTCCAAAGAACTCAGTACTCAAAAAAGAACTCGAAAGTACTCAGTACTCACAAAACAACTCGAAAGTACTCAGTACTCAAAAATACTCTGTTCTCAGGATCGATTCAATGTACTCAGTGTTTAATATAGCGGCGCTATATTAAAGGGGGATTTCGGTCTGATGGAGAATTCAAAGAGTTACGTTTTAATTCAATAGAGCGTTCAATAAATTCAATTTATATATACAATTATACAAGTGTTTATTTAACGATTTAATGTCGTTGGACAAATAGAGTTGTATATTTAGTTTCAATTATAAAGTGAATTATAGAGTACGTTGAATTTAAGCAACGAAGAGGCACCTCTGTGCGTATAGGCGTTCGCGTTAATAATAATTTCAGTTATTAAGTACATTTCAGTTCATAGCTAAATTCAATAATATTTACAAGAACAATTTTTTGGTGGATTTTTGGTTTGAGACATTTTACAAACTAGTATAATGGAATGAGTTGCCACCTCGCTCTCCGTCATCGTCGACATGCTGCCGCCCTTGCACAGGTGCAACATTTAGCAGGCGTTGCAGATCCAGCAGCGAGACGAAATTCTTTTTATTTTGTAGCGGCTAACGTCCACACACACATCGTCGTTTTGTAAGGCGTTTCGTTCCTTTATGTTGCTTTGAATTCATTGATTTTGCTGACCTTATGCGACGTTTTGGCTCACGTTTGCGTTCTACGGTGCGTTGATTTGGAAGGCGGTGAAGAAGAGTGTGGTGGCCCAATTTACAAATACGGCAGCTGTTTTTGGACGAACATGCTCCGGTGGTGTGGGAGCGGGCCAAACAGTTGGTACAGTATTTGTGTACCCGCACGGCTTCTATGCGTTCGGCTAGGGATGGAAGAATCGATACCGATTCCACTCTAGAATCGAAGATTTTCTCGAAATAATCGATTTTAGAGAACCGATTCTAAGTTTTCGGAATCGATCGAGAATCGATTCTGAGAACTTGATTCTCTTATTTTTCATACATCTTTGCATACGCATCAGTTGGGAAATTTCTGACATGATTACCATAAATTTTAATCCTTCTGCAGTGTTTGGAATTTACCCCTTCCCATAATGTTTTGAGTTATTATGACCCAATAATAGAAATTAGTAAATTTTAAGAAAAAAATATCGGCAAGTACTGTATTCTTACCGGTTCAAAGTTGCCCTCAAATACTAAGTAATAATTTGGGCCAAAATTACCCAGAAACACTGTGGGTGTATGGAAAAACTATGTTGCCTTCTAGAAAACAAAATAAAATTAAAACCCCCTTTTATTTTTTGCAAAACCATAGCAGTTTATGCATTTAACGAATAAACAACGCTGCAGCTTATTTAAAATTGCCTAACTCTGTAATTAAAGAATTTTTTCATGAAAATTTGGTCATTTTGGCCCAAACATTGCAGAAGGGTTAAGTAAGACTAATTGGCGCATACTCATAGAGATGGTATGATGAATTTATGAAAAGAAGCAATGTTAAGGAGGGGATTCAAATTTATTTACTTTCCATATCAAACAGTATCGTGAATAAATATGTGTCAATCACACATTTCTACGAAGCGTGAAAATGCTACTAAAAAGGCGCTTGTGGTTAAGTCTGGACAAACTTCTAAGTGAATTGCCCTGGTAGGGTGCGTTACGGGTTAAAGCGGCTTTTAACAAAAAAGGGCCCGCGAAGTCTACACCTGTATAATGAAAAGGTACCGACAACGTAACTCTTTCTGGAGGAAGGCTGCCATTATTTGAGAACGTACGTTTTGTTTATGAATCGTGCAGGGTTTACAGTGAAAGATACACATTTTTATGTACGATTTCAAACGTGGAACAAAGAACTCTTGTTGAGACATGCGAACCATGAGAGATTTTTCTGCATGTAGGAGGGTTGTGTGGAGGAAATTGAGGTAAAGGGTACATATTCTAGAGTTTCCTGGCAGTATGATGGGATGACGTTCATTGTAGCTCAAGCCAGAGTGCGCCAACCTACCATTTACTCGCATTAGACCAGTGCCCGCCAAACACTTTCCTGGGAAACGAACTATATTCGGCCTTTCACATGTACACAATCGGCTTCTTACACGTACACAATCCGAACGTCAACAGAAAGAGTAGAAGAGCAACAAATTTTATTTAATTGCATGCAAACAATAGGCGAAGCAGGTTCATGACGCATTATTGTTGAATAAAGTAGGTACACTGAGCAGAATGAATGAATAATCATTCAAAAATTTTATAACACAATTTTTCGTACATACACCCCTAGAAATAGGTATGCATATGGTACCAAGTCGTGCTTTTTCTTCATATTAAAATAACTTTGTGAATTATGTACTTTTTTTTAATACCAGACTAGTCCTCAATTAAAACATACAATATGTTTTGTTATTTATCTTTTGGTTTAATCGTTATTTTAAATTGTTCTTAAATGTCAAGTTTTACCTAATTTTAAAATAAATATATATTAGATACATATATTTTTATTTTATTTCTACTTGAAATCAACGAAATTTTCTTTTACTATTCAGAGTGCTCGAAGCACGTTATCTTTTTTGCTCAGAAATCCACACTTAAATTATAAAAAAATAATAATAATTTTGTACAATACATACAAAATTTTACCAACTTTTTCCTTTCTTAGGGCCGTTAACTTTCATTATATGTTTCTATGTTGTTTAGATCTAAAAAATAGCGCACAATGAAAAAACGGCAAAAATCATACCAAAGTTTTTATAAAAAGTAATACAACACAGAATTTTTTTGCGCGCATTACCACCAACACATTCTCATTTTTTGTTTCATAACTAATACATACTCATTTTAAGACTTTTCTCTTTTTGGCGGGCACTGCATTAGACCCTTTTTGTCAAGAAATGGGTTTAGCGATAACAAACTACTTTTCTTGTTGTTGGGTCGAGTGGCAGATAATTGTGAGTATTCGTCGCAATAATAACGTTTTTGGGCAGCAATAATTAGTTGGGCTTTTGCGTATTTGATTTTAGTGTGGGTTAATAAGTCTTTGTTTTGGGAAGTCTTTCGACATTTTTGAATAAAGCGAAACATGTGGGCTATGATGCGCAGGGCTTTTTCAAACGAGGAAAATTGGTCTAGTACATCTTCGGGCTTGCTAAAATGGAAAACTTTAATTTTTCTTTGCTCTGGGGGTAGAGTCCTTTGGGGTTGCGGTTGGGGCCAAGCCTTTGGGGTTTCGATAAGCCAGTCTGGTCCATGCCACCATATGGCTTTGGAGATAAGCTCTTGAGGAGGGCATCCTCGGGTTTCTAGATCTGCAGGGTTGTCAGCACTGTTTACATGTCGCCACGTAGCATTTTCTACGTTTTTTAAGATTTGGGTTATGCGATTGGCGACGTGTGTTTCCACACATAAGGGGGTTTTTTCTAACCATGCGAGAACAATAGATGAAACGCACCATAGAAATAGTTTTACATCTTTTAGGTGGAGTTTTTCCTGAACTTGGTAAGCGAGTTTGCTGACGAGGACAGCTCCACAGAGTTCCAACCGTGGTAAGCTGATAGTTTGAACTGGGGCTACTTTGCTTTTTGCCACGAGAAGTTGAGAAGTGGCTGAGTTGATACCGTCGTGGCAGCGAAGGTACAAACATGCACAATATGCGTCTTGGGACGCGTCACAAAATCCATGGAGCTCGATATTATATTTAGGTAAGTATCCTATTCATTGTGGGATTTCGAGTTTTCCTACCGATTGTAGATTTTCGACAAACGTACGCCAAGCATGAAGCGAGGTGGGTTTTGAGCACTCGTCCCAATCGGTACCTTCTTTCCAAAGGTCTTGCAAGAGGATTTTTGCTTTAACCATTATAGGCGATAGCCATCCTGCCGGGTCAAAAAGTTTAGCAACAGCAGAAAGGATCTGACGTTTTGTGGCTGAGTATGGAGTTTCGAGAGGGTTAAATGTGTACGAAAATGAGTCCGATACAGCGTTCCACTGTATTCCCAGGGTTTTTGTTGTGCTAGAGCCTTCGAGTTTTAAAAAATTTGAGTCTAAAAGATTGTTTTGGGGTATATTTTCTATTGTTTTTGAGTTGTTGGCCGTGATTTTTTTTAGAGGGAAGCCTGCTGAACCTAAAACTTGAGTGAGTTGGGTGAGTGAGTTTCGGGCCGTTTCCAGGTCATGTCCTCCAGAAAAAACATCGTCAACATATGTTTCTTTTTTAAGGATTTTCGTACAAAGTGGGAACTCGTGTGTAGAGCCGTCTGCTAGCTGGTGAAGTGTTCTGATGGCTAAAAATGGGGCACAGTTCACCCCAAAGGTAACTGTTTTCAGCTTATAATCGCTTATTGGGTTTCCAGGGTACTTTCGGAATACGATTCGCTGAAAGTTTTGGTCTTTTTCGTTAACCCATATCTGGCGATACATTTTTTCAATATCGCCGTTAAATACATACTTGTATAATCTCCAGTTGATTATCAACATTGTGAGATCAGTTTGGAGAGTGGGACCGGTGTAAAGAACGTCATTGAGCGAGTTTCCGGAGCTGGTAGCTTTGGAGGCATTGAAAACTACTCGCACTTTAGTGGTTTTGCTTTCGGGTCGTAAAACCGCGTGATGGGGAAGGTAAAATGAGTAGTACTTTCCACTTTTAACTACTTCATGAGAGGTTGTGGGCTCCATGTGGTTAATTGTCCTAATGTAATAATATGTCCTAATGTCCTCCTTTTTTGCCAGATTTCGCTCCATACTGAGAAACTGGCACATACTGGAGTATCGAGAGTGTCCTAAAGTGTCCGGGAATTGGTTTTTGAATGGTAGCCGAACTTCGTATCGGCCATCTGCTCGTCTGATTGTAGTGGTCCTGTATAACTTCTCACAGATTTCATCTTCTTCCGAGAGTTGAGGCGGGTCCGAGAGGTTTTCTTGTTCCCAGAACTTCTTTAGGAGATCGCTTAGGCAGTCTCCTGTGGTTTCTTCGACTCGTGTCGAAAATGATGTGACTTGGGATTGGACTGGGCCGCTCAAAATCCATCCANCTTGGACTGGGCCGCTCAAAATCCATCCGAAAATGGGAATTTGTGCTAACAATCCACCACTCACGTTTTGTAGGCCTGGTACAAATATTTTCGGGCTAAGGTCACTTCCTATCACCAGATCTATTTTGCCTTCAGTAAAACAGGTGGGATCAGCAAGATCTAAGGAAGAGAATTGGGCAAGATTGATGTTACTCAACCTAAAGGCCGGAAGAAATTGAGTAAGTTGGGGCAGAACTATGGCATTAGTTTCAATTCTTATTCGTTTGTCCGTTGAGCATATTGTTATCAAACAAATTTGATTCGAGTTTTGCACGATTTTACCTCCCATGCCCGATATCTCATAGTGGGCNGGTCCGTTGAGCGTATTGTTATCAAACAAATTTGATTCGAGTTTTGCACGATTTTACCTCCCATGCCCGATATCTCATAGTGGGCTCTTTTCGTAGGCAGTTTTAGTAAATTTTTCACTCTGGACGAAATGAATGTTTTTTCTGAGCCGGGGTCAATTAAAGCTCGTAATTTATAAACGTCTCCCAAGTGTAAAATTGGTACAATAGCGGTTGGAAGTAGAGTTTTTTCCCTACTGCTTGAGTGATGAGCTTGAACGAATTCTTGTCNCACGTCTCCCAAGTGTAAAATGGGTACAATAGCGGTTGGAAGTAGAGTTTGAGTGGAGTTTTGGGTTGAATAATGATTTAGTGTTTAATTTAATTAGAGTGTTTAATCTCTCCAATGCTTCGTATCGAGTGGTTAGGAATGGGTTCATTTCGGACCAGAGTGGAAGATCTTTTCTCGATGAGAGAGATTGTTCCCAAAGAGCAAGGGTTTCTTCCGGGAGTTTTGAGGTGCATATATGCACTAAGAATGGGTCCCAGTTCGATACGGAAACGCTTTGAGCCCTTAAGATGGAGNTGATACGGAAACGCTTTGAGCCCTTAAGATCGAGATACAGTTATTTATTGCATTTTGCAGTTTTTGTAGGGAAGCACTATTTTCACTATTAACCGGTTGAAGAGTAAATAATACTTTAAGTTGGTTATCAACCAGAATTCTGCGATTCTCGTATCGCGACTTTAAGGCTTCCCAAGCGATATCAAAGCTTTCATCGCAGAGTGGGTATTGCTTCACTATTGTTCCCGCTTGACCCTTTGTTTTGTGCCTTAAATGGTATAACTTTTGCGCTGGGGTGAGTTTGGGGTGTTTTATGTACACAGCTGTGAACATATCTCTAAATNTTTTGTTTTGTGCCTTAAGTGGTATAACTTTTGCGCTGGGGTGAGTTTGGAGTGTTTTATGTACACAGCTGTGAACATATCTCTAAATCCTGGCCATTCTTCATATCCACCAAAGAAATCTTGGGTATCACAAGCCGGTACTTGAAGATAAACGCCAGACGACTCTGCTTTATTTTCTGAGGTGGTTGGGTTATTTGGCTTTGAGCTAGGAGTTTGGGGTTTTAATATCTAATGCGTCGTTCATCTCCGCTTTGCAATGTTGGTAGCTTTGCACACATTTATCATATTTCTGCTCTACCGCTTCGCTTACATTTGAGTAGGAGTCAGAGATGCTCACAGATTGGTATGTTTCGTATACCATTTCCCAATTTTGGTCGAGCTGAGACAGTTTTACTTTAATGAGGGACTCAGTTTGGTCGGCAAGTATAGAAGTTGACCATTTAGCACAAAATACCTCCAATCTGTTGGTTTCAAAAATAAATTTTTTAAATTCTTTATCTCCTCTGGATCTCGAGCTTTCTCGCTTCTTTGATTCAGAAACCTGCTTTGNCCAGATTGGTATGTTTCGTAAAGCATTTCCCAATTTTGGTCGAGCTGAGACAGTTTTACTTTAATGAGGGATTCAGTTTGGTCGGCAAGTATAGAAGTTGACCATTTAGCACAAAATACCTCCAATCTGTTGGTTTCAAAACTAAATTTTTTAAATTCTTTATCTCCTCTGGATCTCGAGCTTTCTCGCTTCTTTGATTCAGAAACCTGCTTTGGGTCTGCTTCGAGATCTTTGTTTCCTTCCATTTTTAAAAAAGGGTTATTAAGTTAAGAGGGATGAGCATTTGGATTTTTAATAGAGCTAATTGATATATGTATGTAGAAAACAGTGAGTGTTTTAAATATATGTAGTTATGTGAGTGCGGGATGTGCTTAAAAGTATACATGTATATCAGTAAAAGAGATTTTTTTCAAGGGTTGGTGGATACCCTAATGAAGCAAGGGTGCATATATGTAGATATACATATATGTATATAATAACGGGAATTTACATGGAGTGCCTATCTCATATAGAAGGCAAAAACTTCGGTATGTAATACGTTTGCCCGGCTCTTTTCTTTATTTAGTTTTATTATTGGACTTTTATGAAAATTTTTATTTATTTATTTATTTATTTTTTTTTAAATGTGTCTAATTAAGTTGTGTGCATATGCCTACAGAGCTAATACTTCGAGACGAAAAAACAAATGTATGTATGCATTTACGTATGTGTATATGACATATGCACATATACAGGGTGTCCCAGAAGTAACGTGCCAAACTTTAGGGGATGGTAGGTGGGGGGTGAGCTCCCTGATAAACAAAAAAATTTCCAGGTAAAAGTGTCACCGTTTTTGAAATATTTACATTTTTTCGAATTTAAAAAAAAAAACGTGCGTAAATGTGTTTTCTTTAACTGCAACTACAAACCGGGCAATACTTAGTAAATTTTTTATGTAAAATACTTCCAGATAGTTGCCTCTCCATACTCAAATGCAATGTAGTTAAAATA
>NW_016157316.1:300465-300567 GCF_001687245.7 Rhagoletis zephyria | reverse complement strand
CTAGTTCCACTTCCTCTAACACAACTTCAACATCTACCGTTGCAGGACGTCCTGTCTCGCCGCCACGCCTTCCAGGTATGCGACCTTAAAAAAATTAAAAAT
>NW_016157316.1:298060-300178 GCF_001687245.7 Rhagoletis zephyria | reverse complement strand
AATGTAATGTAAACTTATAGCTCGGTACATTTTTTTCACCCGAGATAGTCAAAGTTGGGGAAGAAAATATCAAAAAGTTAAAAATCCAGAAATAGTCCTAATTTTATGATGGTTCCTTAATATATTTTAACTACATTGCATTTGAGTATGGAGAGCCAACTATCTGGAAGTATTTTACATAAAAAATTTACTAAGTATTGCCCGGTTTGTAGTTGCAGTTAAAGAAAACACATGAAAAGGCACGATTTTTTTAAATACGTAAAAATGTACATATTTCAAAAACGGTGACACTTTTACCTGAAATTTTTTTGTTTATCAGTGAGCTCACCCCCCACCTACCTTCCCCTAAAGTTTGGCACGTTACTTCTGGGACACCCTGTATGTATACATATATACGCATGGATAAGTTGCCGTGTTTAGGTGCTTATACACCTGTACATGTGTTGTAATGCGAACAATTTGTTTCGAAGCACACTGTATTATTTCTGATATAAGAAATGATGCCGAAGAAGCAAATTTAAAATCTTAATTCAATATATATATGAAATATCTTTTATTTGTGTTGTTTTTCTGATTATTGTTTATTTGAAACTGAATTGGTAATGTTTTTTGTTTTTATTTATTAAATTTATTTTCTTTTTTTCTTTTTCGGGAGCACGCTACCACCCTAAAGTATTTGCTTTGTTTGAATGTATGTACATATGTATATTCTTGCAGAGGAATAGGAACGATGGAGTTATTTGCAAAACCAGAGCAAAAGAGAGTATATATCTGTGTTCGTATGGAAAAGTAGCTTATGTCGAAAGGCTGGCTTTAGTATAAATCGGCATTCGCAGCATACGATTGCGAATGACTTACGGGCGCTAAGCCGTTAAACAACTTTAAGCAAATAAACGTGCATGAAATAGTTCCGATTCTAGCAAGTCAATATTCTTTTTAAGTCTCATCAAAAAATTCCTTGTCGTTTAAAAAATAAACGGAATGCCGCATTATACTAAAGCCGGCCTTTCGACATAAGCTACTTTTCCATACGAACACAGATATGAGTGAGTATGTATGTATGTACAGTGACGAGCAAAACTGTAACATGGTGTAGCACTCTTTATTTCAGCCACCGCTATCTTTCCGACTGCTAACGACTTTCATACTTTTGTTGTATATTCTTATTGGTACACCCCTACTCCCTCTCTCATAAAGATTTGAAGTCAATCCAACAACAAGAATAAAACCAGCAGGCAAAAATGTAAGTTAAGGCCAATGTTACAGTTTTGCACTAACTCTCAGTTTTGCAATTTACAGTTATCTTTTACTTAGTTGGAAGTCAGATGACTTTTTTCTGTATTGTAATTTATTCAAGAAGTGATTACCAGTAAATAATATGGTTAATCAGGAAACATAAATGTAAATAACAGATTTACTGCGGAAACACGGGACCGTAGGAAGAGTGGCAAAAAATTTTGGAGCTCGCCACGTGAAAATGTTAAGACTGAGAAAAAATATAGCCTAAAATGTTATTAAGGACAAAGGAAGTCTGCCAAAAAATATTACGGTCCGATATCTTGTGAACTTAGCAGCAAGTAGCGATGCAGCCACTATTACAGAAGAGCTTAAGGTATTAAAATTGAATGCAAATCAGTAGACAGCGAGGCGAAGAACTGTCAAATTGAATGCAAAGGCATAATAAAAGAAGAAAAAACCATTTTGATCAAAATACATGTGCGAGAGTGGTAACATTTTGCCGGATTGCACGAAAACCGGACCGTTGCCTATTGGGATATATTAGCCCTTACAGAATGCAATAAAAACACATTTCTAAAATCTAATTGAAGGTTAGTTGGTCTGACAAGATTAAATTAATCGCTTTCAATCAGATGGCCGGGCATGGCATTGGATCAAAGACCCAAATTAAGCCTAAGCGCATCATGTAAGGCAAACTGTGAATCACAGTGGTCGGTCAATAATAGTTTGGGGTTGTATTTCAAAAATATTGTTGGTCCGTTAGTACGCATTATGCGTAAAGAACAGTATCTGTTCATATTTCAACAAAATTTGTAGTTTGATGTAGTCGGAAAATGAGAGTTTCTGCTGAAAAATCACCCAAAATATACTGCATATGTT
>NW_016157316.1:281763-297960 GCF_001687245.7 Rhagoletis zephyria | reverse complement strand
AATAAAAAGTGTTACACCATGTTACAGTTTTGCTCGTCACTGTATGTCGCATGCCTGTTCGCATGAAATACTGGGATTTTTCGGGTTTTGGTTTTGCACTAGAGGGTATCAAGGGCAAATGTTCTATGTACATACGTACGTTCGTGCATATATATGTAGATATTTGCATAAAAACAATTATGCTAACTGCATTTAATGTGGGGTATACTTAATGTGACCAACTATTTCATAGCTCAAAGAAGTACAGCTAGGGTTGGGTNATGTTCTATGTACATACGTACGTTCGTGCATATATATGTAGATATTTGCATAAAAACAATTATGCTAACTGCATTTAATGTGGGGTATACTTAATGTGACCAACTATTTCATAGCTCAAAGAAGTACAGCTAGGGTTGGGTTAAGTTCACGCCGCGAGCCGATTACGAAATTTCGATTGCGGCTAATTTCCATCCCTGGGAGCGCAGTGTTTGTTCAGAAGTGCGAGCCAAACTGCTTCCATTATAGCCTCGCAAAGGTTGGACAGTGTAAAATAAAGTGGGGAGATGATTCCACTTCATCTTCCTCTTGACAGCGGATACCAAACGATCAGTTGAAATTCCTAGTCTCACCGCACCTACCAATCGCACAATGGCAAGTCAGAACCCCCATCACTAGCCCTTCAGAGGTAACGTGTTTTAAAGTGCCCTATAAAGCATTTGCTGCAGCAAAGAATCGTCTTCTTTTCCTTTTTTATGACACAAAAGTACTCGGTGTCCCTTAGCCTAATAGCAGTTCGTGCTCCGACAATTCTGACTGCAATATCCACAGGCGCCGTGTTCAACATACATATGTATGTTAAGCGCCAGTGTAAGTGTGTTCCTAATGCTCCGGTAATTCCTGTTTTACAAGTGTAGCCTTCTCTAGTGAGTTCCACCAGGCAAGCTTTCCTTGAAACAATATAGGCCTAAATCTGGTTTCCTACAGCTAATGAATTAATTTGGGTGAGAGACCCCACCTTTACCGATAGCTCCCCTACAGCAGCACAAGGCAACCGACCCCTTTACTACCCTTTCCTCAATGTCAGGCTTCCACGACAGCCGCCGTTGATCGCCCACCTATGTAGTTACCTGGTTCAGGTAACTTAGAGCCAGATCAAAAAGGGGTGTATAGAAATCGTCCTTTAACCAAAAGTTCCACATCATCTACATGGGTGATCACCCGACAGCCCACTGTTTCCAGTTCCTCTAGAAGGTCGTGTACAACCGTAATCCAGAGCAGGGGAGAGAGAACACCACCTTGTGGAGTGCTCCTATTCACTCTTCACTGAGTGCAGACGCTCCCCCACTCTGCCGCGACAGCTCTGTCGCGAAGTAAGCTGTAGATAAGGCTTAAAAGGTTGGTTTCAAACCCCAGATCATGAATATACTCGACTATTGCTTCTGGAGTGACATTGTTGAAGGCCCCCTCGATATCAAAGAAGGCCCCTACTGCATAATCTTCATGCGTGAAGGCTTCCTCTGCCCACTTTACCAATGTGTGCAGGGCGGTATTTACCGACCTTTTCTTGCCTTGAAAGACAGTCACAAGTAGGGTTGCCAGATTTTGAAACGGAGAAAGGAGTACATTTATATTTTCGATAGAAAAAAAGCAGTACATGATATAAGAAAGGAGTACAATTTTGTTTTTTTAATTTTTTGTGCAATTTATTGTTACAAAATTACCATTAATGAGGTACACACAAACAAATATATCTTAGAAATCTTTTTCAAAGCAACAATAAATGTGAAAAATTAATAACTATATGGGTTGGCTTTCCAATAGGGATGGTTGTTAAAGAGATGTAGATCGAAGGGGGAGTGGACGTGGCACCTTTTCCGACCTTTCCCTAGGACCCCTTAGAAAAATTACCAAAAGTCACAATTTTCACTTGCGTTTTTTCGTTTGAAAAAGGTTGAATATTCATTTGCACGGGACATTTTATATACCCATGATAACAAAAGAGGTGCCTGCCCCTCTTCCCCGGCAACACAGAAAGGAGAATTCTACTTAGTAAGCGCGGCCGAAGGCCGCTTACGCAGAAAGGAGTTAAGTGCAAAAATACTTTGGTTACCGTAGCCGGAATTATATCCACAAGAAATGTTATACGCTTTTGACGAAGAGAGGGGTTCCTCCTCTCTTCTTCGGCAACACAGAAAGGAGGATTCTACGTAGTAAGGGTTATAATCCCTAACCGAATTCTACGCAAAAATACTGTGGACGCAAGTGAAAATTGTGATTTTTGGAGATTTTTTTAAGGGGTCCCTGGGACCCATAGGGCGCCTAGGTGGGGGTTAGAGGTGCCACGCCCACTCCCCCTTCGCTCACCGCCTCTTCAATGACCGCCCTTATAGGAAAGAATTCCAGACTCTTCCTGAATGTATGGCCATTGTTTTAATTTAAGCCTTATAAATAACATAATATTTTTCTGATTTTTATATCCGAGCGCCCTGCACCTACCTTGCTACGGCCATGCTTACACTTTTTCACTATCACACTTGACTTTGCTTACTAAGCAGTGTTTGCCACAATATGAATGGCAAAGTACAGGACGTAAAATAATAACTGTCGCAAAGGTTTTTTGAATAAAGAAAAAAAAAACTGTATAGGGTTGGTCGAATGAATTTCCTCCTAGTGGGAGGAAATTAGCCTATGGTTACAGAAGATATGTAATAAAGTAACCGACGAAGACTTGCGTGCCGCTTGTGCTTTTCTCCCAAACCCCCTTGTAAAGCCAAATGAGGGTTAAATTTAAAAACTATACAATAACGACTTTTTTACTTGCGCTTTTCTCTCAAAGTGTTTATCGCCGGTAAACCCAAATGAAGGTTAAAATTTAAAAACAAATTAATAAAATTGAAGTAAAATCTGTGTATAATTAACAATGAACTACTTTTTTCGCAAAATCTATAAAGGCAAATTTTATGAAAAAAAAACTGTGCAACAGTTATTATTTTACACCCTGTATATGATAAAATATTAATAGCTGGAACAAGGAGTACAAAAGAAGTACAAAACTAATAAAGGAGTACATTTCCAGATATACTTTTTTTGGGAGTACATTGTAATAAAAAGGAGTACGTTTACTCCCAAAAGCAGTACGTCTGGCAACCCTAGTCACTAGGAATCACGTTTCTTATGTACAGATCTATCAGTCTGTCTATCGTTTTTAGTAAAAGCGTTTTTAGCAAAAACACTAAATCCCTGGGGGAAACATGAGAACCTTTTCCGGCCTTCGGGATGAACGCAACACTGACCACCCTTCAAGCCTTGGGGATGTACCCGGTCCTCACGCTGTTCGCATAAATAGGATCCAACCAATTGCACGATACCTTCAGAGCCCTTTGCAGCTACGCAGGTATGATGCCATCGGTCCCCGGAGACAGGCCATGTGACGATCGTCCAGAAGATGGGAGAAGTATAGGACCTGGGGGGAGATTCTGTGACCAGTTAGCGACAATTTTCGAATCGCTATCGCACCTTTTGACGCAAAAACATTTATATCATGCGTCAAAAAGTGTGATAGCGATCCGAAAATTGTTGCAACTGGTTACAGAATCTCCCACCTGAAGTACAAAATATCGCAAAGAAGTACATTTACCTGTACTTCGAAGTACGAAGTACAAGAGCGAAAGAAGAAGTACTGTACTTCCGAAAGAAGTACGGTTGGTCACATTAGGTACACTAACTGTATATGCCCGCTTTTTCGATATTATATTGAGATATTAATTTAAAATGCATGTATTAAATATATACAGCTATAGCGAATCGTTGTTGAGTTTATATTTATTTTACTTGTACATACATTTGTACGTACATAAGTGGGGTATGTAAAATTTACCGCCAATTTTTGGCTTTGAATTATGTACTATGTATGTAAATGGTGTGAAATTTTACATATAACTTTCTCATGTACATACAAATTTACATGTGTGCCCCTGTGGTTAAAATTAACCGGTAGGTATGTGTTTTTTGTTTTATTGTATGTACAAAAAGGGCGCGAAAAGTTGGCGAACTGAATATGTATATAGTATATATGTATGTATTTTTGTATTTTTTCTTTTGATGTGCCAAAAGGGCGCGGAATTTTCGCGAACTTTCTCGAAAATTGCAATTTGGCGAAGTTCCCTATAACTTTTTGAGGCGGAACACTACTTACTGCGACATATTTTTATGTACTGTAACCTGTGTTCCGGTTGGGGTTTGGACAGGAATTTTTCCTTCTCTTCCTAGCTCCGAACGCCTTGCTGGGTCACTTAAACGCTTTCGTATCTTCTCGTTCTTTGTTTTTGAAGTCTTTTTCCGTTCCGTGGTTAATTTTTATGTATTTTATTATAGTTTAAACTGTTCTTTTTTAATTTTAGTAAGCGTATACACCGAATTTGAGTTTTCACTTATCAAGTGCTTTGTTTAACGTTTGTATTCTTTATTTCACCACACTATTTTCTTTTGTATTTAGTTGTTTTCCTTGCAGTTTATAAATTTGTTCATCAATATGTTTTTAATTCAATTAGTTTTACTCGTTTTTTTCTTTTTTTTGTCCATGCGACCGTCACTGAATAAGTTTCTCTTCTTTGTTTAAATAGGTATGTGTGTAAAGTATCGCTTTGCGTTGAATGCCGATTCTTTTTTTTTTTTTAATTGACGGCGTAAAGGACCATGATTAATATAGCGGCGCTATATTAAAGGGGGATTTCGGTCTGATGGAGAATTCAAAGAGTTAGGTTTTAATTCAATAGAGCGTTTAATAAATTCAATTTAGATATACTATTATACAAGTGTTTATTTAACGATTTAATGTCGTTGGACAAATAGAGTTGTATATTGAGTTTCAATTATAAAGTGAATTATAGAGTATAGGGCTGTGCGATTAATTGATTACTCAAAATTTTATCTAATCATAAAGTAAATAACTCAGTTATTCGATTAATTAGAAGTTGTGATTACTCAAAAGTTCAGTTACTCGCGTAATCAAGATTTTTGATTAACCAAAAACAAAAATATTTGAGTAATTTGCTTTATCATTAATCAACATTTCGAGTAAAATAAGTAATCAACATTTCAACTCTTTACATACGTATAAAGTAGTTAAAGTTCCTTGATACTTTGAAAACAACGTTTCTGTTTTCAAAAATTAAAACAGAATGTAAAAAAGAAAATAAGCATTTTCCAAAGCAAACTCTTTTATATAGCAAATTTATTTTTTTTGAGTAATCATATTTCAAGTAACTCGATTAATCATCGTTTTGAGTAATCAAAATCTTGATTACTCGAGTAATTGATTAACCGAATAATTGATTAACCAACTTGCTCGACTAATCGAATAATCGCACAGCCCTAATAGAATACGTTGAATTTAAGCAACGAAGAGGCACCTCAACGCGTTTGCGTTAATAATAATTTCAGTTATTAAGTACATTTCAGTTCATAGCTAAATTCAATAATATTTACAAGAACAATTTTTTGGTGGATTTTTGGTTTGAGACATATTACAAACTAGTATAATGGAATGAGTTGTCACCTCTCTCTCCTTCATCGTCGACACTCGGTATTAATTGTCGAATAGATACTTAAAAGTACTGTGTTTTTTGTTTACATTTACCGATACTCAGAAATGATTGTTGTATAATTTTCAAGTACAATACTAATTTGAAAAAGTGCTGCCAGCTTGTGAGATTTCTACACTATGCATTGAAATGTTACCAACATGTGCATATTTAAAGAAAGTACTCAGTGCTCTCAAAAATACTCGATCCTTAAAAGTATCGATACCAAAAAACTCGATCCGCAAAAGTACTCGATACTTCACAGTAATGTATCAGCCCAATTCTCAATATTCCCGGGGAATTTGTTCTCCGGGAATTTGTTTCTCCCGAGAAAGAAATCCTCCAATAATTAACTCCCAGGGAGTAGAAATTTCCCCGAAAATTTGGGAGGAGGAAATTCGAGCTTCAAAAAAACTGTTTGACACTTTTTGACAGCTGAACTCCGCCAATTAAATAAAAAAATCCTCAGGGAATTTTTATTCATGATAGGAGGAAAGGGAAAAGAGAGAAAACTCCCAGGAAGTTTCTGTTCAGAATCGGCCTGTATTTGTATGTAGATATGGGAAAATTTGCGTAAACAAAGAATAAAGGCCGTCCACATCGCCAAAATTTGGCAACGCTAACGCCAACACAAAGCAGAAAGATAGCCAACTCTCAACTTTTCGCGTGCGTCGGTCATCAGCTGTTGCAAATAAATAAAATTATGTGAAATATTTTTCCCTTTTAATCAAATGAGGGCAAGAAATATCGTTTTTAATGCAATTATTGATATGAAATATTAATTTTTCTGTCGTTAATATGCTAATTTAGTGGCCAAAGCTTCATTGTAGCAAGCATGGTACAATAATTTTTTTTGAAGGTAGTTTCACTTCTTATCCGCCATGTGAGCCATCTGACAGAAAACGTGTTTCGTATATGTTGTTTGTTTGTTTGTTTGTTTATTTATTGATGTATCCTAACACAACAATTTTACAATTATTTTATAGTGCTAGTCACGCGTTTACAATTTTTTGATTAAATCTAAAATAACATATGTATATGATACGGTATACGGCAATTTAGAATATACTTATGTATTTGGAAAAGAGGCGCGGGAAACAGAAGAAAAAATAAATAATAATAAGTAGAAAACAAAAAGAAAAAGAAAAAAAAGAAAAAATAAAATGTATATAATAATATGTAGGAATTTCAGGTACACACAGAGTAAACAAATTTATATATTAATTGCATTCATTGCTATAATAGTTAGTTATTTGGTTTTTAAAAGGCAGCGCATTTTTTAGTTTTCTTAACCTAATAGGAAGAGAGTTCCAAAGACGTATGGAATTGATAAAAAACTGACGTTCAGAGACAAGGGTTCGATATTTGGTGTGTACTAAAAGTTCAGACCTCGATGATTGGAGAAATTGAAGTCTTTCGTACAAATAACTAGGCTCCTTAGAATTTATAATTTTGTGTAAGGCAACAAGTGTTCTAACTTTTAATAGGTCATCAAACGAAACGCTGAATAACTTTTTAGAAAATGCTGAGACATGGTCAAGTCTTTTTAGCCCGTACACATATCTGGCAATGTTGTTATAGACAACATTTAACTTTTTCTTACATACACAGTCACAATTTGCATAAATTTCACATCCATAAAGAAGCGTAGGTATTAAGTACGCTTTAGCTAATAGTAGTCTTATATTTATTGGAGTGAAATACTGTACTGACCAGAGTGTACGAAGCATTCCATACACTTTACCTACTGAGTTAAAGATGTGCTCATTCCATGTCAATGTGTTGTTAAAGATGACGCCAAGATTTTTAGCCCTGTCAACATATTCAATTTCAGATTTATCTAGCCTAATTTTGTCGAGATAATTAATATCGAGATATTTTCTATGAATTACAATACATTTAGACTTTCCCGGATTAAGGCATAAACCATTCATTGAGGCCCAATTAGCTACACGAGACAAATCAGAATTTAAGTCACTAATACAATTACGGACACGACTAACAGAACAGCTTACATACAATTGCACATCATCAGCATAAATGTGTACATTACAGTTTTTCAACACTTTAGGAAGGTCATTAATGTATAGGACGAATAGAAGCGGGCCGAGGATTGACCCTTGCGGTACTCCTTTAGATACGGCCAGGAAATCTGACGTTATGCCGCCAATACTCACAGCTTGAGTTCTGTCGCCAAGGTAAGATCTGATCAGAGCAGTTGCGTGACCTGAGAAATTAAATAAGTTTCTCAACTTAAGGCATAGAAGTTTATGATCCACAGTGTCAAAAGCTTTCGAGTGGTCGAGAAGTGTCAGAAAACTGATGTTGTTGGCATCAATTTGCGATCTGATGCTCTCCGTTACATCCAAAAGAGCCGTGGTGCAGCTTCTACTACCTCTGAAGCCCGATTGGCGGTCAGTCAAGAGACTGTTATCATACACATATGCACAGATTTGTTTGTGCAGGATACGCTCGATTACTTTTGACAAGAAAGGCAAAACAGATATAGGCCGGAACTCATTATTTGTCTTCCGAATAGGTATAACCTTAGCGACTTTCCAGCATTTCGGAAAAACGCAAGTTGTCAAAATAGAATTGATTAGGAAAGTCAAATGTGGCAGAACCTTTGGTAGAATAATCTTAAGAAAGACTGAGCTAATTCCATCAAGTCCAGCTGCTTTGGACTTAATGGAGAGTATGGCTTGGACAACATCGCAATCATCAACACCGACAAAAACAAAAGGACTAGCATTAACATTTACACGATCACGGTAGTACTCATAACATATATTATCACCAGATACAGTTTGTCTTACAAAGGACTTATTTAGCTCATTGACATCCAAAGTGGAGGGAACATTTTCAACGGATTTGCCTACTCCAATCTTCTTAATAGTGTTCCAGGTTTGCCTGGAGTTTACTGCAGTTTCGAATTTTTCTTTGTAAAACATTGACTTAGCCGACTTTACGGCTTTGTTAACTGCAACACGGGCTCTTTTAAAACGACTTAGTGTTTCCGGAGATCTATACCGTTTCCATCGCGAGTAAGCGTGATTACGAGTGGCGATCAAGTTTTTTATCGCAGAATTAAACCAGGGTCTGCTTTCGTTTTTTAATACTTTCAGCTTAACGGGAACGAAGTTTTCGAAAAGCATATTTATTTGATTTTGCAAGAACAACGTCTTTTCATCGATGGATTGCAAGTTCTGAATAAGTCCCCAGTCAACCGAATCGACCGCAGCTGCAAGAGAATTATAGTCAATGTTTTTAAAGTCGCGATATGAGAAAGAAGTTGGCGATTCGGATATTTGGAAATCAAATATCAGAAATATTAGGTCATGTTTTGAAAATGTTGGTGCAGATAGTTGATTGTAATAGAGGGATTTCCGCAGATCACTTACAAAGAATACATCTAAAAGTGTGCTGTTAGTCATCAAACGAAACGTTAGTAGAAGTGAAATGCGTTGGCAAGGAAGTATTTGTCGGGAAGAGCCCCAGCGACTCCATACTCAATCTTATACTGGTATCCATGAGCAAGTTACTATTAAAGTCTCCTGCAATTAAAATGTCATTATAGTTCACGAGTAGCGGTTCCAAGAAATCCGTAAAGTCCGTAAAGTAGACACTACGGTTAGGCCTATATACACAACCAACAAGAATTTTTTTATTGTTTGAACATACGTCAACGAACACATATTCGACCAAAGCACCACAAGACGACACACAATTTAATTTACAAGACAGACCATTTTTTACATATATTGCTACACCTCCACCATGACCATGCCTATCAGCTCTAAAAAGTTGATAACCATTTACATGCAAAATATTATTGTTGTGGTGCGAGGAAAACCACGTTTCAGATATACACACAACATGAATATCTGAATTTTCGATGAGATATCTAAATTCGTCGAGTTTTTTAAACAAACTTTGCGCATTCAAATGTACTATCTTAAAGCCTGTGGCACGCTTGCTAATAATACGCAACATGCTGTATAAACAGTCTTTGGAACTCGTTCGCTTAAAGGCTAAGGGCGACATTATAAAAGTTGTGTAAGTTAATTATGGCACTGCATCTAGGTTCTAAAAAGTTAAGCAATGAAAGATATCCGTAACATTTACAACTTTAAAAACAAAATCCAGCTTTTGACGTTGGAAAAATAAAACAAAGGAAAGCCAAACATATATGTAAGTGAGAAATTTTCTAATAATTTTTAATAGTCTTCTTTCTAGATGTTTAAACACACGGAATAGATGTAAGGATACAGCTATAAGAACCACCGCTCAGCACTGACTTTATCGGCCGTCTATTTAAATAGTTGGTTAGTTAGTAGTTGAAATATGTACATGAAGATCTATGGAGGTGCGCATACTACACCAAATTAATCGCTCCGACTAATTAGTTGTGTAGCAATGGAAAGACTAGCAAGCCCAACTAAATCGGCGGCCGATAAAGTCCGTGGTGTGCGATGGATCTAAAACATTTTAAACAAGAAATATTGCCGTCGCATTTCCGTTTTTCAATTTCCATACATGTGATTAGCAGTGGCAAGTATTAAATACGTATATGTATACGTATTAAAAATGAAGTGATCAGTTACCAAATATATAAATATTTACATAAATCTTCTGTTAAAAAAATATCTAAAATAATAAGCAAAAATCCCCAAGTTCTATATCGTAGCAGTGGCCACATTGCGTGTTTGTCACAGTTTATGTCAAAAAATTTTAAGTGAAACTACCTTCTAAAAATTATTGTATCATGGTAGCAAGTAGGGATGTGCCGGGTAAAGATTTTGCCGGATAACCGGATTCCGGATATCATGTAAAAAATAGGAGCCCGATTCGGATATCCGATCGGGTATCCATCCGGTAGATCCCTTAATAAATTTCACAATATTGTTATATTAGGTTTTTTTGTTTAGCGACACAGTTATGACCAGATTATCTGCTTTTTCGAGAAGAACTAGCCAATACGTAATTAAGAATACAAAATTTCCCCTCTGAAATCCATGTTATAAAATAATACTGTATTAAAAAGATAACTTCTTCGTCGGCAACCCTGATTTATCGATTATTTTTGGTAAATAGGGGAGAAACGTCAAAGACAAAAGGTAAACAACAGTGAACGCCGCTAAGCTTAAAAGCGTGGTCGGTGTATTTTTATTTTAAAAAATTCAACAATTTTTATTGAGCTTGAGGCTGTTTTTAATGAAAACCTATTGTGGAAAAGCAAAAATAATTTGAAAAAATGGAAGAAGTGATAGCTATTTCGGAAATCACCACATTTCCTCATCAGACTTCTTTCAGTGGAATTCGATACAACGACCCCAGCTGACTCGTCAGTTGCCTATGCTAAGTTCGCCTTAATTCTTGTTGCTTTTTTTATATTTAAAATAGTGATTAAAACAGAGACCCAAAATAATTATTGTCTTAATATTTGGGATCAAAAACGTCGCCATGTCTTAAGAGAATTTCTTTTCGTCTTTATATAATAATTATTTGCGAGAGATATATTTTTTCACGAAATTAAACGCAGATATCTCACAGCTCGATTATTTGAATTTGATTTTCTAACATCTGGCAACCATTTTCAAAAAACTTTAACCACGCAAAAGCAAAGCCTTTTTATTTGACACTAAGGCATCCAGGAGGATGGTTCCGTGCGCAGAAGTGGAAAACGTTTGACTGCCATTCACCTGGGAGTGGCCAGAAGCGATTCTTGTGAGTACGGTTCAAATCGCAGCTCACAACGTCCGGATATTTATATCCACGTATCCTCTGGGTAGCAACCAAACACCCGTTTGGGAGCGAGCTAAAGTGAGAAGGCGTAAAACTTCGCGTGCGCTGGGTTTGGGTCCCGCCACGTTAAAACCCCGCCCAATGAAAAGAAGCAAACAGCCTCGGATGAGACCCCCTTTTTCTGATGACGACCACGGCAAACGTATAAAGGACTATGATTTAAGGGTATGCACCTGGAATATCCGGACCCTTAATGGGGAAGGTGCCTCTGCCCGGCTGGTTGATGTCCTCGGGAAGACAAAGGCTGACATCACCGCCATCCAAGAAATGCGATGGACGGGGCAAGGTAAAGTAAGCGTGAAGCCTTGCGACGTCTACTACAGTTGCCACGTAAAGGAGCGCAAATTCGGTGTTGGATTCGTGGTAGGAGAGAGACTCCGTCGCCGAGTACTGGCGTTCACCCCGGTGGACGAACGTCTAGCCACAATCCGCATCAAAGCTAGATTCTTCAACATCTCGCTCATCTGCGCCCATGCCCCGACGGAAGAGAAGGATGAGGCGTCCAAGGATCTCTTCTATGAGCGCTTGGAACGTACATATGAGCGCTGCCCCCGACACGATGTCAAAATCGTGCTTGGCGATTTTAATGCCAAGGTGGGCAAGGAAGGGATCTTTGGCGCCACTGTCGGAAAATTCAGCCTCCACGACGAAACGTCCGATAACGGACTGAGGCTGATCGACTTCGCCGGGGCCCGAAATATGGTAATATGTAGTACTAGGTTCCAGCATAAGAACATCCACCAAGCTACATGGCTGTCTCCAGATCGAAAAACGAGAAACCAAATCGATCATGTTGTGATAGACGGAAGGCATGCTTCAAGCGTTTTGGACGTACGTACACTCCGAGGGCCAAACATCGACTCGGACCACTATCTTGTTGTAGCCAAGATACGCACCCGCCTCTGTGCAGCAAAAAATGTGCGCCCAACAATGCAAGGAAAGCTTAACGTCGAAAAGCTGCAATCACAACAGACGGCCAATTTATTCGCCACTCGACTCACACACCTGCTCTCTGAGAGCACTCTTCAACAATCCGACGTACGCGAGCAGTGGAACCACATTTCCCGATCATTAAGTACCGCCGCCGAAGAAGTAGTTGGATTTCAGCGAGCCCGAAAGAACAACTGGTACGATGAGGAATGTCAAGAAGCCGCAGAGAAAAAAGATGCCGCCTACAGGGCCACGCTGCGATCGGGCGCAACGCGAGCCATGTGGGACCGTTATAGGGAACTGAAGAAGGAAGCGAGACGTATTTGCCGCAATAAGAAGAGAGAGGCCGAAATACGTGAGTGCGAAGAGCTTGAGATGCTGGCCGACAGGAAGAACGCCCGAAAATTCTACCAGAGGGTTAGGCGACTTACGGAAGGTTTCAAGACCGGGGCGAACTCCTGTAAGAACAACAATGGCGACCTAGTGACCGATGTCCAGAATATACTTAAATTGTGGAGGGAACACTTTTATAACCTACTGAATGGTAGCAGCGCTGAAAGTAGTGAAGAAGACGAACCCGAGTCCCCAGTCGATGATGATGGAGTAGCTGTCCCACCGCCTGACTATGACGAGGTACGAATAGCGATTACGCGGCTGAAAAACAACACAGCTGCTGGAGCTGACGGCCTGCCAGCCGAGCTATTCAAGTACGGCGGCGAGGAGCTGATGAGGTGCATGCATCAGCTCGTATGCAGAATATGGTCAGATGAACGCATGCCCGACGACTGGAATTTAAGTGTTCTCTGCCCAATCCACAAGAAAGGCGACCCCGCCATACGCGCCAACTACCGCGGAATCAGCCTTCTAAGCATAGGTTACAAGGTCTTATCGAGCGTATTGTGCGAAAGACTGAAGCCCACCGTCAACGAGCTGATTGGACCTTATCAGTGTGGCTTTAGGCCTGGAAAATCCACCATAGATCAGGTATTCACAATACGCCAAATCTTGGAAAAGACCCGCGAGAATAGGATCGACACACACCATCTATTTGTCGATTTCAAAGCCGCTTTCGACAGCACGAAGAGAAGTTGCCTTTATGCCGCGATGTCTGAATTTGGTATCCCCGCGAAACTAATACGGCTGTGTAAAATGACGTTGAGCAATACCACCAGCTCCGTCAGAATAGGGAAGGACCTCTCCGAGCCGTTTGATACCAAACGAGGTTTCAGACAAGGGGACTCCCTTTCGTGTGATTTCTTTAATCTTATGTTGGAGAAGATAATAAGAGCCGCAGAACTGAACCGCTCAGGCACAATACTTTATAAGAGCGTACAATTGCTGGCGTATGCCGACGACATCGATATTATCGGTAAAAACAAGGGCTACGTCTGTTCTGCCTTCTCGGGATTGGATAGAGAAGCAAAGCGAATGGGTCTGGTGGTGAACGAGGACAAAACGAAGTATCTCCTGTCATCACACAAACAGTCAGAGCATACGCGTCTTGGCACCCACGTCACTGTTGACAGTTACAAGTTTGAAAAAGTAGACGACTTCGTTTATTTGGGAACCAGCATTAACACCAATAATAATGTCAGCCTTGAAATCCAACGGAGAATCACTCTTGCCAACAAGTGCTACTTTGGGCTGAGTAGGCAATTGAGAAGTAAAGTCCTCTCTCGTCGTACAAAGATCACACTCTATAAGTCACTCATCATGCCTGTGCTGGTGTATGGCGCGGAAGCATGGACAATGAAAGCATCTGATGAGGCGGCTCTTGGAGTTTTCGAGAGAAAGATTCTGCGAAAGATTTACGGACCTTTACGCGTTGGTGATGGCGAATATCGCAGACGATTTAACGATGAGCTGTATGAGCTTTACAACGATATAGACATAGTGCAGCGAATTAAAATTCAGCGGCTCCGCTGGCTTGGCCATGTCGTTCGGATGGACAGAAACGCTCCTGCTCTGAAAATATTCAACGCGGGCCGCGATGCTGGTAACAGAGGAAGAGGAAGGCCTCCTCTGCGTTGGAAAGACCAGGTGGAGAAGGACTTGGCTTCACTTGGCATTTTCAATTGGCGTCAGTTAGCACAGAAGAGAAATGACTGGCGTGCTGTTTTGGACTCGGCCAAAATCGCTTAGGCGGTTACAGCGCCAAATAAGAAGAAGAAGAAGGCATCCAATCCCGCACCATTTTGAGAATCCCGGGATTTCGGGATCTTAAATTGGTAATCCCGGGATCCCGAGATATTTCGGGATATTATTACTATTAATTAAAATACGCTAATAAACTAGTTTTGTAGTCTTACTTTAGTGCGAATACTAGAAATAAAAATAAATTTGTGTTTTAAGCAAAGAAATATAAATGTCTTTATTTTATATCAGTTTAAAAAGCTAATCACAAACTGAATAAACTAAAAACTATGGAATTAAAATTCATTCATATTGCAGTCGCAGTCGCAGTCATTTTTACAAAAAGTAAAAAATAAGAGATCATCTTTACACTTACATATAGTATTTATACATTATTAGTATGCCTCAACATATGTATATATACATACAAATCGGACGAATTTTGTAAAAAAAAATCATGTCATGTCTCCGATTTGCTTCAAATTTTTTTATGGGTTCTATACATGAAATAAGCTAACACGTATTCGAGGATTTTTTTTTTTCTTTTTTTCTTCGGAGATATAATCTGTCAAAGTTCGAGTTTTTTCGTGATTCTGGCCATTCATGTACTTTTCTTGGTTATATCTCGGGCTCTACTCATCGTAAAGACTTCATATTAACGTCGTTTTGAAGATAAAGAAACGGACTTTCTATATGATGGTTATTGTTCGATAAAAGGGTTTTCTTACCGACTTGCGTAAATTGCAAGATTACTAAATCGTGGGCACGACAAACGAGTGAAAAATAATCTAGACAAAACTAACGAAAAGACACGTCTGTTTGCGAAGCTGCTCTAATTTTAACTGGTTCTCTTTTTATTTTCCATTTAATGTGTACATAGATTCGGAGTTCGAGTTCCAATACAGTTGCAAGTCTTTCCAGCCTCCATGGGCGTAGTACAATTCAAGTAAGCTTTACAATTTCATAGAAATATTAGGGTAGCTTTGAGTTAACGATTAATCTTGGATTCATATTAAAGCGTTTGACTTATAACTAAAAATAGAACTGCGGTGATCCAACAGTTATGATTGTCCTAAAGTTAACTAAACAACTAACAGTTGAACTTTTTAAGTCGATTTGCATAGTAAAGACCAGTAAATTTGGGATTTAAAATTACACCGTCATAATCCTTATTTAATTCTCTATAAAAAACATGTTCCAAAAAATGGGAGTTTTTCAAGAACTATTTTTAAAATATATATATATTTTTTTTTGTTATTTTATGGCCTTATAACAATTATATTCAACAATTTTTATTGAGCTCGAGGCCGTTTTTTTTTTAATGAAAATTTATTGAGGAAAATCAACAATAATTTGAAAAAATGGTAAAAGTGATAGCTATTTCGGAAATCACATTTCCTCATCAGGCTTCTTTCAGTATGATTCGAACCGACGATCCCACTGACTCAGCCAGTGGCCTACGCACCAGTGTTGCCAGAAGTTTTTGGGCCGACCGGCTAGATTGGCAAAAAAAAGCGGCTAAAAACGGCTAAAATGTTTTAGTGAAGTTTCACATAGACTCTGGCAAAAAACGGCTAAAATGTTTTAGTGAAAATTCACATGCTTTATTTAAATAAATCGCAAGAAACGAAAGACTAGTTAACACCATTAATTTATATCGAGTGTATATTCCTCATCATCAAATGAATCACTATTGTATATATCACCTGAATTCATTAATTTTAAGAGATCGTCATCTACAGTAAAATTATGGCAGCATTTTTCT
>NW_016157316.1:279799-281653 GCF_001687245.7 Rhagoletis zephyria | reverse complement strand
CGAGCGAGATTTCTTGCATTGATTATCCAAAATCGGCGACGGATAAGAGCAATAAGCGTTTTCGGACCAGCGTGGTAGTTTGTGCGATGTAAATGACGAACATAATTTTCGACGAACTGACTCTTCGAAGGCAGAAACACAGGATGTTTTTGTTCTTCTACGAGGTCAGCATTTTTCAAGCGTCCGCCAACCTTCAGTAGCATGAACCCTTCAGTAGAAGAGATAAATGGGTTCAAATACTTCAAAGGTCCTCGAGGCTCGCGATTCGTCTTGACACGATCAATCTCGGCGCTAAAATAATGGCGTTGGATTAAACACACGATGCACCAGAGAGCATGCTGAAGCTCCTGTGGAGTTAACGAGGCCGACTCGAAGGGTCTGTTGAGTTTGGTGTTGATTTTGTAATAAAATCGAAAGATCCAAGATACCACTCGAAGTGAATAAATGTGCGAACTAAATTTTTCGATGACATCAAGCATGTTTGAATGGGCGACAATGCAGAATGCAGATTTGCGTTTTTCCCTTTCAACTTCTGCCATATCCAACTGGTTATGCACTGGTTTGCATGGCCACTGGTCCTCTGGCAACAACAAAAATGATGGCCCCGTGTACCAGATTGAGTCGTGAAGTTCCTGGACTGTGCATCCCCTGGTCACGATATCTGCAGGGTTATCTTGTGTAGGTACGTATCTCCAAGTACAGCCTTTGGTGAGTTCTTGAATTTCCGCTGCCCTGTTGCCAACGAACGTCGAGAGTGTAGCTGAATGCGAACGTAACCAATGCAGCACAATTGACGAATCGCACCAAAAAAATGTATGTCCGTAGTACTTGTTCATGGAAGATTGTATTTGTTGAAATACCTTTGCGAGTAGGTGAGCACCGCAGAGTTCCAACTGCGGCAATGATCGCTTTTTTATCGGTGCGACCCGCGACTTGGCTGTCAACAATCTCACAGTTGTGCGATTGGCATGATCCGTAGAACGAAGGTACAAGCAACAACCATATGCGCGGTTGGACGAATCGCAAAATCCATGTATTTGTACTGAAGCCCTGGGTTGTGTGACGCAATATCTTGGCACGCTAATCGATGGCAACGAAACAAAATCGGTGATGAGATTGTGCCATGCCGTATGTAGGTTTTGTGGCACCGATTCATCCCAATTCAATTTTAATAGCCACAACTCTTGCAAAATTATTTTGGCTTTGATTGTGAGTGGAGACAAAAGACCGAGCGGGTCGAATAACGACGAAGCGAGAGATAAAATTGTTCTTTTTGTTACCTTACCATTAAACGGCTTCTTGGGCTTAAACGAAAACTGGAACATGTCTTGTGCTTGGTTCCATGTTAGTCCTAGTGTGCTAGTTGTGTTTGAATTGTCGAAACTCATGTACTTTTCCTCCTCATTGTTCGTAAGGCTTTGGTAATTCGAGTGCCACTTCGCTAAGTCAAAGCCACCCTTGCTAAGAATTTCGGTTACCTCCCTTTTGATTTGCGAGAGTTCACGAAATGAGTCCGCACCACTGAGCAAATCATCGACGTAGAAAGAAGAGTTGATAATTTGTGCACCAAGAGGGTACTGAGTTCCGTACTGGTCGGCTAAGTACTTGAGCGTACGCACTGCCAAAAATGGTGCAGCAGACGTGCCATAGGTAACGGTGTTTAGTTGGAAAGAGCGCAGTTCCTCCATCGGTGAAGACCTCCACAAAATTAACTGGAAGCGGCGATGAGCTGGCTGCACTAGCACTTGCCTGTACATTTTTACTACATCAGCAGTCAGTGCATAGCGATGTAGACGAAAGCGAAGTAGCAAAATGAAAAGATCATTTTGGATGGTAGCTCCCACTTGAAGTATG
>NW_016157316.1:255085-277608 GCF_001687245.7 Rhagoletis zephyria | reverse complement strand
ATAGTAAAATCGGCTAAAAACGGCTAACTTTTTTTTACAAACCGGCTAACAAATCGGCTGCCGGCTAGATCGAATTTTCTCCGGCTAGTTGCTATCAAAACCGGCTAAATCTAGCCGGAAAACGGCTAAAATGGCAACGCTGCTACGCAGTGTTCGCCTTGTTAATTCTTGTTGCTTATTTCCACTATTTCACTTGTCTTTTTTTCAAATTATTGTTCCTTTTCCACAATAAATTTTCATAAAAAAAAAACGGCCTCGAGCTCAATAAAAATTGTTGAATATAATTGTTATAAGGCCATAAAATAACAAAACCCAATAACTTAAGGACGAGCACACCTAAAAAAAAGTTGAACATTCTAATAATAGAAATATTAACAAAAACCAACAACCACATGATCAAGTAATTGCAGGGGAATAGCTGCGCTTGATTGAAGTTGGCTTAAGAAGTGAAATAGTAAAAATAAGCAACAAGAATTAACAAGGCGAACTTAGCACAGTGCGTAGGCAACTGGCTGAGTCAGTNGCTATCACTTCTACCATTTTTTCAAATTATTGTTGCTTTTCCACAATAAATTTTCATTAAAAAAACGGTCTCGAGCTCAATAAAAATTGTTGAATATAATTGTTATAAGGCCATAAAATAACAAAAACAAATAACTTAAGGACGAGCAAACCTAAAAAAAAAAAGTTAAACATTCTAATAATAGAAATATTAAGTAATCAAAATGTAATCGTAATCATAAAGTGCCCAGCTCTGCTTAAAAGCATGTTCACATTACCGTAATTTACGGTGCATTTGTTGTTTATAAGGAAATCATGCTGAAATCATGAAGCAATTTCGCGTTGTAAAATCTGAAAATAAATTAAGTAGAAATGAGATAATTCATCGCAAATCCAGAAAAAACTGACTTGTCATCTAGTTTAGCCACCACTGTCGAGGAAATGTATAAAAATAATGCCTAAGGGTATGTAACCATTTATTTTGAAATCATGTCAAAATTGCACACCGGCACGTACATATATGTGCTAATCAAATATCTGTATAAATCATGAAAGCAAGTCTGAGCGCACTTGATTTATGAGAAGTAATTTGATTAGAACTAAGTAATATTATGCTATAAGTAATACGAACATAGTTATAGGCTGTCTGTTATTGATTTCGAATTGGAAACACATTACGACCATATTGTACTAGCAATACAGAAGTATTACACGAACAAACCTGTATAATTAATGGCCGATCTTCGGGGCATGTTTGTAGTGCATCCTTGCGATACTTCACATCTTTGGCAAACAAATTGCTGTGAAACATTGGTGAATAGCATAGTTGGGCACCGTACTTGCGACAAAGCATACGCCAAGCCAATTCACTTTGATCCACCATTGGCGCCACCTACGAATAACAAAAGACGAAATATTAGGCTTCATACATAATTATGAAATCTGTTGCTTTCACCTACAACAAACTGAGGGGATCCAAGGACTTTGCGGTAAAATTCATAGCCTTGAAGTTTTGGGGATCTTGTTGGCGATATGTCTTTTGCTTCTACGCCATTTGTGTGTACTATTGTTTCAGTTGATGGTGGCGTTGATGTGGGTCTGGTGACGGGCTTAGTTGCGATGTCTTCATTCTCCATCCTGCGATATGATTTTATAACGAACTGAAATACTATGAAAGTGAAATAATTGAAATTTATAATTTAATCTTATATAACTTATCTATATATAGAAAAATTAAATGTTTTCCGTATAACGGCGATGCCTGACCAAACGGCTGAACCGATTTCAATTCTGTAAAAAGTACTATTTTGGACCTTCTGTGTGGAAGGTTCTTTGATTTAAAAAAATTTGAAATTTTTTGTTGTTGTTGCCGAAAAATGAGGAATGCTGAGACGTCACGATTTCACAATTTCATAGAGTTTTCCGTATATTGAATGTCACTAAACTACTAAACGGTTGGACCGATTTCGTTCATATTTGGAACGTATTTCAGCACCTTGAAGGGAAATATTTCGACTAAAAATTTAATCGCTAGGTGGCGCTGGGGTCGGGATATTCATAAAAATTTGCAATTTAAAAGAAATATTTGGACTTTAAACTTACACGATGGGCCACCTAGCTGAGACATCCCCAAAAATTATTTTACGCTAAGAGAAGGATATATTATTTGTGGAAGTATGTATTTATGTATGTGCCAGGTTGCAGCCTAAACGGACGGACAGAATCGAACAAAATTTTAACAGAGTATTGCCATGACACCTGGGCCTATAATAGGGTAAAAAAATTGGGATTCGACAAGGGGGCGTGGCACCTCCCATAGGCGTGAAATTTTTAATCAGCCATAACTTCGAAATTATAAGTCACATGAACTTGAAATTTGGTATGCAGTCATATATATGGTAGGTGCTTACAGTAAAGTATATATAAATGACTTTGTAAAAGTGGGCGTGGCACATCCCATAGGCGTGAAATTTGTTATCAATCATACACAGTCATATATATGGTAGGTGATTATAGTATGGTATAAATAAATGAGTTTGTAGAAATGAGCGAAACTATATGTCATATGAACTTGAAATTTGTTATTCAGTCATACATATGGTAGGTGCTTATAGTAGGGTATATATGAATGAGGTTGTAAAAGTGGGCGTGGCACATTCCATAGGAATATGTTATCAGCTATAATTCCGGAACTATAAGACACATGAACTTGAAATTTGGTATGCAGACATAACTATGGTAGGTGCTTACAGTAAAGTATATATAAAGGGGTTTGTAAAAGGGGGCGTGGCACATCCCATAAGCGTGAAAAATTTTATCAGCTATAATTTCAAAACCATAAGTCAAATGAAATTGAAATTTGGTACGCAAACGTATCTATGGTAGGTGCTTATAGTAGGGTACCTTAATATATAAATATCCCGTGTCACTGTGTTCGTTTACGCTAATCTCCGATACCGCTTAACCGATTTCAATGAAATTTTGTGGGTGTGTATTGTTGGTTCCAACTTAAAAGATAGGATAGTTGTGAACCCGAGAAAAAATATTTTTTTTTTATCGAAATTTTTTCTATGCTTCTCGCATCGTGCTTATCTAATATACATATAAAAATCGAACTCTTCCTAAACGGCTCGACCGATCTTTATGAAATTTTTTGTGTTATATATGGTAGGTATGAGAATCGGATGTAAAGTATATTTTATACCGCTAGGTGCAGGGGGTGGCACCTCCCATACAAACCGAATTTTTCATATTGCACATCTCTGGAAGTGTTCATGGTAGACTACTCGAATATGTTACGGAGATATATGAAAACATTTGCATATTCATGGATAAAAATTGCGGTTATTGGAAAAAGTTACGTGGCACCTCCCATACAAACCGAATTTTTCATACTGCATATCCCGGAAAATGTTCATGGAAAAAGTCTCGATCTTGGTATGGAGATATATGAAAGCAATCGCATACTCATGGAGATAAATTGTGATTATCGGAAAAGGAGGCGTGGCACTTCCCATACACATCAAATTTTTCATACTGAATATCTCTGGAAGTGTTCATGGAAGAGTACTGGAACTTGGTATGTACAAGATATATAAAAAGCGACTGGTCAGGAAGAAAAGTTGGGGCTATTGGAAAAAGGGACGTGGCACCTCCCATGGTAAATTACTCGAAAATGGTATAGAGATATATGAAATCAATCTCATGCTCTTAGAGAAAATTGGGGTTATTTGAAAAGGGGACGTGGCGCCTTTCAAACGCACTGAAACTATTACGTATCTTTGTATGCATGTACAGTTTTGCTAAGTTATTTAAGACGGCAAATATGCCTTCTGACAACCACCAAACCGTAATATTAGAAGACAAATGCGTCACTAAAAATCATGAACGTGAACTCTTGGTGAAAATGTTGGACCAAAATGTTTCAATACACGGTTAAAAATTTCGGTTTTAATTTTAAACTTTTTGGACTACATATATGACCAAACTACATAAATTCAGTTTCAAATACAAACCTTCTAAATTAAAAAAAGAGGGCACATATGTTGGGTTGAGAATTTAAACAGTTCGGATTAAATTTTACCCAAACATTTTCATAATTAAGAATAAAAAATAAAAATAAAATTTCATGCTCCGTCTGATGGGGATTGAACCCGGACAGCCTTAGTAGCAACCAATTGTATCAAGCAGCTTTGCACACTCAGCTACAGCCACGCATGTAAATGTTTTTTAATACGTTGAGTTTGAATTAACACCACATTTCGCTGTGTGCAAACATTTTCTATTTCGGTTTAGATTTTAAACCAAATTTTCTATATATGAAACCTAGAAACTAGAATTAAAACATTTTGGTTTGATTTTTAAACCACGAACTTTTTGGACTAAAATTTAAACCACAATATATTAAAAATTGCTTAAAACTATTGACTGGTTTAAAAAGTAGACTATAAAAGATTAAAAAAGGCAGTAGTCCCAGCGCGGTTTAAAAATTAAACCCAAATTTTTGACCGTGTACAAAAAATTTATTTTGGGCGGGACGAAGTTCGCCGGGTCTGCTAGTATACATATAAAAATGAATGTGTATGTGTCTTTTATAGTCATCCAAAGTACTAAACTGATCTTTATGAAATTTTCACTGTAGATTCCTGTGGCCCACGGAGAAAAAGTAAGCTATATATAATTTAGGAAAAGTGGGCATAGCCACGGCCCCAGGGGAAAAGAAAATTTGAATTCGTCCTGTATCCGCAACTACATATTTGGTGCAGATTAACGATGTTTGGATATATGTACATATGTATGTGTCCTATAAAACAAGCTATACAAGAAAAAAACAAATTTGTTATATCTCCGCAACTGTTTAATGCGGATGTACAAAATTTGGTTTATACATATATAGATCCTACGCACGGAGACATTTTCGCAATGAATGCAAAGTTTTTCATGTTATTTTTTTCGTCAATGTTGATGGTGCTAGGCATTTACCTCCATATAAAAAGCCATTCGAACATACTTCGTATGGGAATATTGCGTGACACTGTCAGAAAAAAAATGCAAAAAATCAACGTGCCAGATGTGGGGATTTCGCCCCATTTTGGGGATTTCTGAAACCGTTGGGGATAGATTTTTTCATTTGTGGATATATTTTTTCGTTTGGTGATGGGGCGATTAGAGTTTCTATCGCCGTCAAAGTATTATTCGGCTCAAATGTCTGCTTTGATTGGCTTTCACTGAACAAACAATTTCCTCACACTTCATTACACCAAATTGTAAAATTACTGCTATGATTGGCATCCACTGAATGAACCATATATATTTCTGATTTCTTTGCTCCAACACCGTCGGTTCTTCATTTAGTGTAAAAAGAAATTAACAAAATGGAAAGCACACAAAAAAGGAGATTAATTGGACGAATTTACTCACAGCAGTAGGAATAAATAGTCTCTAAAAACCATAAAAAAAACAAGAAACCCCATTTTATTAATAACTAAATGATCTCATACATACGTATGTCTACGTCTATATACATATGTATGTATATATAGTAAAGCTTTGAAAAGATGTAATAGAAAAGTATTCAAATTGTAACTAAAATGAACTAAGTAACACAAATGAGAATACATATTTTTTTTTACTAAAGGGGATTTAAATGAGGCTTAAAAAAACGGGGATTTTTTGGGGATAACTGCGACTTGATATGGGGAAGCGGTACAAAAAGATTCTGGCTACACTGATCCTAAGCAACTTAACTACTGTGTATAATTTTGAGGAATTAAACTGAAACTGTCATCGATATATCGTCTATTTATCGATTTTAGGAAATTGTAAACATCGATGGCAAACATCGAATTTCGAACCGATATTATCGATGTTTCAAAAATAACGATGCATCGTTTGCATCCCTAAATACACGAGAGTTCGATATACTCAATGGTGCAACAGGTCGATTTAGTCTGACATTCACGGCACCTTTTCTCACTTGTCGATTTTTAGTAATAACTCGAGCTCAGCATCACCTCACATCTCTTTTTTGCAATTGGACTTCCTTTACCGTTTCCAATACATGTTTTGAATATTCGTCAAATCGGATCATAAAAAAAAGATTTTTAGTAATAACTCAATTCCAGCGCAAACAGAGACTCACTCAAACACACACACACAACTGTTTTGGAATCCCTCCAGCCATTTAGGATTTCACTCACAAACATACCTACAGAATAATTATATACACATTCAAAGATAAGGAAAAGTCACTTTGCCATGCCCTCTTTTCAAAGGGCCTACTTTTCTCCATGAGTATGGGATTGATTTCATTTATCTCCATACGAAGTTCCAGTACTGTACCATGAACACTTCCAGAGATATGCAGTATGAAATCCGGCTTGTATGGTAGGTGCCACTCCCCCTTTTCCAATAGCTCCATATTTTCTCAATGACTATGCGATTAATTTCATATATCTCCGCACCAAGTTCCAGTACTCTGCCAAGAACAATTCTAGAGATATGCAATAAGAAAAATTCGACTTGTATGGGAGGTGCCACGCTGGTATAAAGGTACTCAAAAAAAAAGTACTCTACCATAAACACTTCCAGAGTCACTTATTATGAAAAATTCGGTTTATATGGGAGGTGCCACGCTCCATTTTCAAATAGTCCGAAATTTTATTCATGAGTATGCGATAGATTTCTACTCTACCATGAACATTTCCAGAGATATACAGTATGAAAAATTCGGTTTGTATATGAGGTGCCACGCCCCTTTTCCAATAATTCCAGTTTTTCTCCATGAGTATGTGATTGATTTCATATATTTCCGTACCAAGTTCAAAAATTTCTCCAATTTTTCTCAAGAGTATGCGATTGATTTCATATACATAGTATCCCCTTACCAAGTTCCAGTACTCTAGCATTAACACTTCGGTGTTCGGTGAAAATTCGGTTTATATGGGAGGTGCCACGCTCCCTTTTCAAATAGTTCGAATTTTTCCTCATGAGTATGCGATTGATTTCATATATCTCCGCACCCAGTTCCAGTGCTGTACCATGAACACTTCCAGAGAAATTCAGTATGAAAAATTCGTATTGTATGGGAGGGCGCACGCGCTTTTACAATAGCTCACATTTTTCTCAAGAGTATGCGATTGATTTCATATACATAGTACCTCCATACCAAGTTCCAGTACTCTACCATGAACATTTCCAGAGATATACAGTGTGAGGTGCCACGCTCCTTTTCCAATAGCTCCAATTTCTCTCCATGAATATGTGACTTATTTCATATATTTTCCTACCAAGTTCAAAAATTTTACCATGAACGCTTCCACTACTTACTTTAGTTAGAATTAGACATGGGTTAGCCAAGAGACATGAGCCTCTTAAAAATAATAAGGGATTTAATTCCACTACTTACTTTAGTTAGGATTAGACATGGGTTAGCCAAGAGACATGAGCCTCTTAAAAATAATAAGGGATTTAATTTTGTTTTAATTTTGAGTCGCGTCGTTATTGCAGAGGACCATCGGCATGTGAATNCCACTACTTACTTTAGTTAGGATTAGACATGGGTTAGCCAAGAGACATGAGCCTCTTAAAAATAATAAGGGATTTAATTCCACTACTTACTTTAGTTAGGATTAGACATGGGTTAGCCAAGAGACATGAGCCTCTTAAAAATAATAAGGGATTTAATTCCACTACTTACTTTAGTTAGGATTAGACATGGGTTAGCCAAGAGACATGAGCCTCTTAAAAATAATAAGGGATTTAATTCCACTACTTACTTTAGTTAGGATTAGACATGGGTTAGCCAAGAGACATGAGCCTCTTAAAAATAATAAGGGATTTAATTTTGTTTTAATTTTGAGTCGCGTCGTTATTGCAGAGGACCATCGGCATGTGAATTCATATGAGGATAATCGGACCCTAAACCAGATTTTTAGTAATAACTCGAGTCCAACGCCACCTGGAGGCTCTTTTTTTGCAATGGTATTGCTTTCCCTATTGTCAATACACATCTCGAATATGAGGCGAATCGGACCATAAACACGATTTTTAGTAATAACTCAACTCCTACGCCACCTGGCGGCTTTTTTTTTGCAGTGGTATTGTTTTTCGTATTGTCAATACACATCTCAAATATGAGCCGAATCGGACCATAAATACGGGTTTTACTAATAACTCGACTCCAGCGCCACCTAGCGGTTGTTTTAATAGTTATTCTGCTATTCGGAAGGTAGACAAATTCAAGAAACATATCATATCTTTGTTTAGCTATTTTCAAATTTATCTAACACTTTCTTAGCTCCAGAAAGTTTTAGTTGTATTTGGTATATATAAGCCAAAACTTAAGCGTTAATTAAATTGAGAATTTCGAGATGCAGTGTATCCACCTTAAACTCTTGGATTTAGGTTAAAGAATTCAAAAATTAATTAAAAGAAAATCCTTTTTGTGATAGCGCGGATTTTGGTTTACCTTACTAATTTTACTTTTAAGGAGAGCTGGAAGTAAAACTTTCCAGAAAAATTTTGCGAAAAAATTTTTCAATTCAATTATCTGAAATTACAGACTTTAACAGTTTGTAAAGTATTTTTAGTTCACTATTATAACTGCCATAGCAACAAATTCGAAATATGTATATGCACCTTATTTTGGCACTCAAACTTATAAAATTCGTTATTTTTATTAAAATTGCCGAAAATGTAAAAACAACCCTTCGTCAATAAATGCTCAACCTTAACAAAAATATGTGTCTTATTTAGCTCTTTTTTCGACCGTTTTAACTCTAAACGAAATTTTTCTCTGGCAACACTGGCAACACCTCAAAGGAATCATGCATGCATGTACGTACATATACAGGCAACACACTTTAGTATCGATACGAAAAACAGTTTCGTTACCGCACAACATGATGTGTTGTATTGATTCACGATGATGGTGCATATACGGAACATGCGAGTAACGAGATTATTATGTGAGTAACGATTCGGTACTTCGAGTCAGGGGTTGTATTCGTTACTCAGTAACGAATACATACGGTTTGCTACAGCTCTAGTCTTTTCCCAGGAAGTTAAATGGCTGCTCTCATTAGGAAAGAAATTCACTCTACCAACAACAAAAACAAATTTCTCGACAGTACACACTATTGAAGAAATGGAGCATGTGATACAAACGATAGCAAATGATAAAGACAAAGAATCAGCAAGAAACAAACTTAGCAATAGGCTCTTACATTTCAAACGCAATATAAACAAGTAAGAAAGTCTAAGTTCGGGCGGAGCCGAACATTAAATATCTGGCGCAAGTATTAAATATTTATATGTTTTCCACCTTTCCGAAAACTACCGCTACATGGTACTCAGGCGTGGTTTTATCCCTACTTCACACATCTTCGATAGAACGTTCAGTTAGACAAAATGAGATAAACTTATTTAGTTAGATGTGGGCGGCCTCACACCCATTTTTCAAAATTCCAAACAATGTTACTTCTTTTCAAGGGATTGTTTTTAGTATCAATTTCGAGTAAATTAGCGTCCTTAAATTTCGAAATATTGAAGATTCAAGAAATTTACCGATATATGAAAAGCGTTCTCAATTTAAGTCCGATTTCAATAATTTTCAACGTTTTTCTTCTATGTGGCAAGTACAATAACCACACCGAGTTTGGTACAAATTGGTAGAACGGTTACCGAGATACATATATGTGAACATAAGTGGGCGGTGCCACGCCCATTTTCCAAAATTTTATCATAAACGAATTTCTTGGTAAATAATTGTTGTAAGCATCAATTTTAAATAAATTAGCTTCAATATTTACTGATTTATCGAAGATTTCGTATTTCTCTAAATTACCGTTATATGGGATGTGGGCGTGGTTATTGTCAGATTTTAAAACTTTTCGGCCATTTGTATGTTATACCAAGGCCAACAACTTTGCCAAGTTTGGAAGAAATTGGTGCAGCGGTTACCAAGATATACACATGTAACCATAAGTGGGCGTGGCTACGCCCATTTTCCAAAAATTTATAATATTCTTATTTTTCGTCTAAAAATTATTGTAAATGTCTATTTTGAGTGAATAATCTTCAATAGTTATTAAAATATCGCAGTTTTAATATTTCTGAAAATTACCGTTATATGGGAGGTAGGCGTGGTTATTGTCCGATTTTGCCCATTTTCAATACCATCCTACACCCGAAATAAGTGCACGTACCAAGTTTCGTTAAGATATCTAAATTTTTACTCGAGTTATCGTGTGCACAGACGGACGGACGGACAGACAGTCACCGCTTAATCGATTTCTCTTTTCATTCTGATCATTTATGTATACATTTGTCTATATCTATCTCGATTCGTTTTGCCTGTTACAAACAACCGTTATGTGAACAAAGTTATAATACCCTTGTGCACAAGTGCGCTCGGGTATAAAAACAATGCAGCGGAAAAGTTAATTTTAGAAACATTTAAACAAACAAAAATTTTTCTCTAAGCACGCGCAACCACCGTCATCATAACAGACGCAGATAAGGGTAATAAAACAGTGGCAATGTACAAAACAGAATACATAGAAAAAATGAACAGCCTATTAGGAGACAAGAATACGTACAAAACAATAAGAGTAGACCCCACAAACACTTTACAAAGAAAAAATAACAACTTAGTGGATGACCTATACAAATGTAAATACATAAACGCAAAAGAAAAGCAACATCTTAAAAGTATTGCAGCAACGGCTCCAAGACTTTATGGGTTGCCAAAGATCCATAAGCCTGAAATCCCTCTACGTCCAATTGCCTCGTCCTGTAAAGTCCCATGTTTCAATTTGTCAAAATATGTTGGAGAAATTCCAAAGCCACTCATCTCTGAAGACTACAATATAAAAAACTCTTTCAAATTAAAAAGTAAACTGTCCGATATAAATGTGTGTGAAGAAGATGTACTTGTTTCGTTTGATGTGGTCTCCTTGTTTATGAACATACCAACAGTCTTAGCTTCAAAAATAATAATGAAAAAATGGGGGAAAATAGAAAATATGACAAAGATACCTAAGAACAAATTCCAAAGCATTCTGGACTTTTGTCTTAAGGACAACAATTACTTCGTGTGCAATAATCAATTCTACTCTCAAACCTTTGGTATGCCAATGGGCAACCTCCTTACTCCCACGATTGCGGATATTGTCATTGACGATTTACTTGACAATACAATTTCGGAGCTAAAACATTCAAACATCGAAAATAAATTTATATCCAAATATGTAGACAACATCTTTGCAATAGTTAACCGCAATGACGTGAACGTAATTTTAAAAACCCTCAACAAATACCACCACAAACTCCATTTTACCATGGGAATGGAAGACAAATCCAGCATCCCCTTTCTTGACTTTCGCATCCACAGAGAAAAAATAATCTACTGGACTGGTATACAAAACCGTCTTCTTCGGGTCGTCTGATAAATTTCTTATCATCTCGACCTAAAAAATACAAAATGAATACGGCTAAAAATTTAATACACAAAGCGCTCACATTGAGTGACAAGAAATTTCACATCAACATAAAAAAACTAAAAAAGGTCCTAAAAAGTAACAGGTACCCAGAAAAATTAACGCGCGACCTAATAAAACAAATAACTGCAGAAATAAACACCCGCCAAAATAGAACATCATGTAAAGAAACAACAAACACCACAAATCAATACTTCAGCGTTACCTACATTCCAAGGTTGTCCGAAAACTGAGTTTTATTTTTAAGTTCCATAATTAAATGTTAAATGTAAGTCAAAAAGTTTCTGTTGTAAAACTGAGTCATTTATTTCTAAATTATTCATATCATTTTTTCGTTTCTGTCGTTGTATGGTTAATGTTTTATATTTATTGATGTGCAGGTTAATAAACAAAACTATCCCCTGAAGATGCTAAAAATCTTAGCGAAACGTCGGGAAAAAGCAAAATAAAGTATTAATAATAATTTGCACAACAGTTAGATCAGAAAAGCCTAACATATATTACAATTTCAACCAAATTAAACTGATCGAACATACATAACAAAATTATGTGGTTTTTTATTGAACTTTCTGCATGAAATGTTTGACAAATAACACAGCCCCACAAAAACAAAAAATGTTATGTAATTTTGACAGAGATTCCCTACCTCATGTGTTTTGGTGGCGTGAACACGAATCTGCAGTCCGTTTTGCTCTATCACGTCAGGATTCTAGCCCCAAGAAAACATGGCATGGCGGTTATTATGTGACATTCTGTGTGGCTGTTTACAGCTGTCCTGTAGCCCATCCTGTCCGCTTTGCTTCACCACGTCAGGATTTTTGCCTAACCTCAAAAAACGTGGCTGTCACATAATATCCGCCATGTTTGTTGAGGGGGAAGGTGAAATAACACATACGGCAATAACGCGAAATTTGCTTTATTTCACTTTTAAATGGGAAATAAAACCAAAATCTGGGTTTTGCTTCCTACAAATGTTGGAAATAAAACAAATTATGCATTATTTCGCTTTGCTTATTTATACTATTTGTAACAAAAACAGCTTACTAATAGAAGGGAAAATAACTTTGTTTACTCTAAAAATATAATTAAACAAAAAATGTGATATAATTCATATGGCGAAAGTAATATGAATTCACAAAATATTTTTACTTATTAAAAGTCTAACAAAATACAGGGAAAGCATCTTTAATAACTGCTCGGCAAATTGAACATAACGCTTTTGTATGAATTTTATCTGCATGCTTTTTAATATGTTAAAAACATTGCTGGAAAACCTTAAAATATTTGCATGGAACTATGGCGCAATAAACAGGTGAAGTAATAAAACAGCTTTCTCGATTTATTTTCTGACATTCGGCTGGCTTATAGCATGATAAAAATATTTTTAAGGTACAATCGCTGAGAGCCAGCTTTAGGAATTTTGACGTTTGGTAGCATTTTTGAAAATTTCTCTCGCCGTCATTTCGTTTGTTTGTTTTTATTTTCACTCAAACCAAAGAAATATATTTCTGTCAAAACAACAAAATTTTAATGTACAATCATAGATATGCATGATGCAATAATGAAAGGTGTTGTACGTTGTGACAGCTCGAAATCGATCTACCTTAGGTCAATATTGTATTTTGGAAGTACAAGAAAAACGGGAAGAAAAAAAGCCTTTTAGTTGAAAAAGTACTAAATTGTATGCCTTCTCAACAGCGTTCCGATTAGCTGAATAGGTATATATATGGATTGGTAGTCTCATAAAGTTGTAGATACTTAAAATAATAAAATTAGGCGTGTTTTTATTCACAGGAATATGATAATATGCTTGAAATTTTTGAGCTGATGAATACCCAGCTAGAACAGTATGGCATATATAATTCCTTATATAAGCCGCATCACTAAGAAAATTATCCCTTATGAATTTGAAATGTTTCCCTTATATTGTACAGGCCAAATAGAGGAATTCATTTACGTGTGATATTTTGTCCCCCTCTTTCAAATGGGCTTCTTGTGCGCATATATCAGGTTTGATAGCTGTAGACCATACCAATAATGCCTCATACTCAGTTTTACTAGATCAATTCGTGTTCTCGAGAAAAAAAATTTCACGATTCAAAAATCTGAGCATAGCGGCCAAATTCTTTTCTAAAAATTTTGAAAATTCTTCATTTTTTTGCATATATTTGCTTCGTATGGTATTTGCCACAAAATGTAGGCCAAAAACGATAAATCTTCAAAATTTGGAGAAAAAAGATTTTTCAGATTTTTGGATCGTGAAATTTTTTTTCTCGAGAACACGAATTGATCTAGTAAATCTGAGTATGAGGCATTATTGGTATGGCCAACAGCTATCAAACCTGATATATTTGCACTAAGGTTTTTTTGGGTTCCACAGTGTTATATAAGGGATACTTTGTGGAATCATATAAACAATTATACATTACCCAAGTTCACGTACATCCAAGTTCGAGTCATACAGCAAGCATTGATTGCTTTTCAATGTTTTATTTATTTGTTTTTGAAATTAACAATATATTTCAGAATTTATNTGCACTAAGGTTTTTTTGGGTTCCACAGTGTTATATAAGGGATACTTTGTGGAATCATATAAACAATTATACATTACCCAAGTTCACGTACATCCAAGTTCGAGTCATACAGCAAGCATTGATTGCTTTTCAATGTTTTATTTATTTGTTTTTGAAATTAACAATATATTTCAGAATTTATAATTAATACGTTGTGTTCATTTTAGTAAATCCACTTTGATTTTTAATTGTACAAAATTTATTATATACATACACTATCGGTCATATCAATAGCAACCCCATTTCAAAGTGATATTATTTCCCTCTCATGTTAATTTATTTCTAAGAATTTGCAATAAAAATAAAGTTCAATTTCTAACAAAACCCGTATAAATCCAATTTTAAAACTTCGTAGAAAACTACAAAAAATACAAAAAATGTTCACCCAAAATGCACACTTTTTTCTCAGAAGTGTTAGAATTTTTTTGAGCACTCAGTTTTATAGCCCCTTCAATTTTAGTCTTATTTTATGCAAGTTTAAAGTGGCTAAAAATTACCGTTGATTTTTTATACTAGGTTCACATATAAGTAGATTATCCTCATTTTCGAGCTTAACACCCTAATCTGTAATTAGAACAAGAGATTAGCCATATAAAACTCGTTCCTTGTTAATCTGTAATTATTAAATAATCTCAGATTTAACTTTTCGGTGTCCATCCTAGTTTTATCGATTGTTTTTGCGAAAAAGGGGAGAAATGCCAAATCGTTGCTTGGGTGAAAGATTGTCGCATGTTAATTTCGGTAGGTTGTGGGAAATCGCAATTGAAGTTTGGAATGCAATTTCTCAGAAACGCGAAGGTGGATTTTCTCCCACGTCTCTGAAAATGTTACTAGTTCACAAAATTCTTAAATTATTTACTTTTTAATGTTTATTGTTAATTAGTTTTGAGTATATGAAGGTTTCTCTTTAGTAAAATTTTGTCGTAAGCGTCATTTGTCCACAATTTGGCAGCCAATTTGTATGAAATACGACAAAATGTGATCAATATTTCTACTAAATTAACGACACCTTTTACTCAATGCCTCGAAAACTAAAAGAGATATCCAAAAATGGTGAACGCCATTATTAAGATATTGATTAGTTAAATATGACTGCATCACTAACTAAATTTTTACTAAATTATCGAAAAAATTGTAGTCAATATCTCGGAAACTAAAGGAGCTATCTAAAAACTGATAACACCAATCGAAAGACCTTATTTCAAAATATATAATTGCATCTAGAACAAAAAATCGTCAAAATTGTGCTTAGACAATCTTTTACCCAGGCGACGAAAAGTAAAAGTAAACAAAAATGGACGCTAGCAAGGAAAAGAGGTTTGTAAAGGTACTTTTAGTAAAATGTTAAGTTAAAATATATTTATATTGCTTATTATAGCAGAAAAACGTAATCACGGTGGCACAGAGAAGAAACATAACTTTTTCTTGAGATGTGAGAATAACAAGCACAACAAATTTGACGGCTAATAATCTGAGATTTCCCTGTGTAAACGGGGTGATTAAAAAACGAGCTTTGATTGAGATAATATTGATATGTGAACATACTTTTAGAATTGATATCAAAACAAATCGTGTTTAATCGTCTTCTATATACCGAAAAATGCGACTATATATCGATGGCTGAGTGGAATATCGACCTATCTCGGTAGCCAGGTCGAAAACACTCGATATCAGAAAACTTTTCAACGCCCTATTTCAAAATTTGGCTGGAAAACGCCCTATTTTAGAATTTATTTAAAAATGCCCTATCTCAGAACTCGGTCCAAAAACGCCCTATCTCAGCACATTTTCAAATTATTTTCATTTGAGATAGGACTTTTTTGAACCGAATAATAATAATAACATACTATATACATATCTAGTTTCAACATAAAAAAATTATGTACACATCATTAATTGTCTATACATATCTAAGTCAATATATGTGATATATATGTACATACATCTACATATCGTCGTTTAAAGTACAAAACGGTGTATCAATAAAATGCAAAACCGCGTATCAAGATAATGCAAACCCACGTATGCGAGGTTGCATAAATTGTTTTCTAGAGAGTAAAAACACAAAAAATGGCTATCCTTTTTTAAAAAGCAATCGCATTTTTTGGCTAGTATATTTCAGGAAGAATGGATAAGGACTGAGCCAAGAACTTGTGTGAGAAAATCCAATTTATAGCAGCAAATGTCAGTTACGCGGTTTTGTACTTTAAACGACGATGTGTATATTAACAAGAGCGCAGCAATCTAATACACGGGTGAAGCAGGAACGCAGCACAGCAGAAGCATAAAAAACAATCTGCAAATAAATGGCATTTTGGGTTTTAAACAAACAAAAACCTGGTTTCAACTTACTTCAACGTGTCTAAAGCACAACGCACACACTAATGCAAAGGCGTAACAGGGACGCAACACTATAAAACACGGGCGGAGCAATACACAGGCGGAGCAGGAACGCAGCACAGCAGAAGCGTCCACAAAATCTGCGAATAAATGGTTCATTAGGTTTTGAAATAACAAAGAGCTGGTTCCAACTTCAAAATATCTGCAGGATGATGCACACAATCAAATTCGGCCGCAGCTACAGTTCACCAGAGAATGCTGCACATGGAATGGTTCATCATTGAAGTCAAAACAGTATGTTGTAACTTACGTGTATTAGCTCTTAATTACAATACCAGCACAGGTCGGCCAGGAAAACACTAAGGAAATGACCTAATAAATGCAAAATTATAATTTATTTGTAAAATAATTCGGTTTTATTACAATACTTACCAAATTTCACGCAATCAGAAAACAAATGTCAGCGAATAAAAACAAAACGAACAACGAAAATTGAATCAATGTAGCTTGTTTAGAATTTTTTTCTAATATTTTGGGAAATGTTCAGTGAAATTAGCAAAGAAACATCACAGTTTCTCCTAAGGTAGTTCAAGATGCCGGATTAGAGCGAGAAATTGCCAACATATAACACCTTTCATTATTGCATCATGATAGATATGTACATATCGTCGTTTTAAGTACAAAACCGCGTATCAACAAAATGCAAAACCGCGTATCAAGATAATGCAAAACCGCGTATGTGAGGTTGCATAAATTATTTTCTAGAGAGTAAAAACACTCATATTTCAAAACGGTTGTCTTTTTTATAAAGCAATCGCATTTCTGGCTAGTATATTTCAGGAAGAATGGATAAGAATTGAGCCAAGAGCTTGCGTGAGCAAATCCAATTTTTGGCAGCAAATGTCAGTTACGCGGTTTTGCAGAATGACGATACGCGGTTTTGTAATTTAAACGACGATAAATATGTATGTAGGTACATATGTAAATAAATAAATGTAAGCAATTGTGTGTAATGAATTTCTGCCCACGTGCTAAGGTGAAGATTTTGGCATACATTTACACAAATTTAACCTTAAAGCCACTGCACTTTTGCTAAGAACTATCTTGGGTCAAGTGGTGTGGCAAAAAATGAGCCTAGCGCACATAGGCACTTGGGAAAATCCGCTGCCTTAACACCAACCTCGATGAATTTTTGCGTAATTGCGAGAACTTAAAGAACATTATACTGCTTTGCTTGCAGAGAAAAACGGTATTTGCGCAGCCGCTAAAGCAGCATCTCATTTTCATTCTACAAATTTTTAAGTTTTTCCCATATTTGAATAAATAAATTTTCAATTCATAAATTTTAATTTGAATTTATTTGACATTTGAATTATTTCGAGAGAGTAAACTCAAAATGCTAGCAAACGCCAAAAAAAAAAACCGAATGGCGGACGAATTGAGCGAGCGGTTTTACCTTTAAATATTTTTATCATGGCTTATAGTTAGTCAAATTTTAAAGCAGGGTAGGGAGAATATTTAAAATATTAATTGTATTCACAAATAATTCTTTACAGCAAACATTTGCCTCGAATTGAACGCTTTTTAAAATTTTCGATTATAAAGAATTCTTTTTATCATTCGAGCTAGAGAGCACAAGCGCAACCACTTTGAGCAAATAAAAATACGAACAAATTAAAAATGTCTGTCATATAACTACGAGATATTCAACATAAAAAAACAAAAATTCGTTCGCAAATGATTCAAATTCATTCTTTCTTCTATTCATTCGCAATATTCGAGTTAACGTCAAAAGGAACATTTGTTGATCTATGCTCAGCTATTTTCAAAATAGTATTCTGCTTTCATACGGAGAAGTGGATTTTCGTAAACGTTATTTTGAAAGTTGTATATAATTTAAAATTACCGAAATTTGGCTATATCTCGAAAACTGTTCTTGTATCTTAATATCTGACTTCATACTTGGACTCAGCGAAAATTTTTAAATATGAAATGATGGTCAAATGCCAGAGCTCAGAACTTTTTTGAAAATTTGTTATCTAGTGTACATAATTATGTGTGAGTTCTAGTTGTATGTTGTTTTGTATTGCTGCGAAATGTACACACAATATTATACAAATACAAAGCAGCATGCAACTTGGAACTCGCCCTATACATATGTAAATATGTAGATGTTTGAAATAATTTTAATTTATAATACTGTGCTTTGAAAACAAGGGAATTAAAATAAATAAATTTTCTTCAACTTATATTTACATACATACATCGCTAAATAGTGATAAATTCGGGCAAATTCGGCAGAGAGCGAATGAGTCAGTTCATATTCATTCGTATATAACGAATGAAAACAATATAATTACCTTTGAAGTTATTGAGAACCATGATTCAATAATAGAAAGGTTTTGTAATAAAACAGTCTTCTCGCTCCCACACATAAAATCCTTACTTGTGCAGAATGTTGCTTACTCTACTGTTTTTAGTTATATTAGTAGTAAAACCAAAAATTCTTCATACTAAATATTCGGAGGCATCACCTTCGTTTGCGTAATTAGTCTGGAACAAGTCTAGAATAGCGACCGTTTAGCTATAAAATAACCAAAAGAGCCGATTGATAGAGCTTTTTTCGCTGATTTCAACGATACCAAATTTATTTGGCGCAGGTTAAAAATAAAGAAGATATATGAGGTTTATTTGCTTTGTTTATTTATATTTTTTATTATCACTTAGTTCTGAAAACCCGAAAGTAGATCATGATGAAATATGTATATCGAATTAAAGATAATAGGTTGTACTTTCTAAATAATATAAATTCACCATTATTCATGCAGTTTATTTCCAAAAAAAGGTTATTTCATGAAAAAATAACATTTGTTCGTTTTTTAGTGGTTTTGGTTTAAATATATAAAAAACAATGTCAATTATCAGCTGAAAGATAAATGGATTATTTTTATGGTGACGTGGTGTAGTGGTAAGCAGTGCGCGCTTCCACTCCGCAACGCCTGGGTTCAAACCCTGGTCAAAGTAACATCGCAAAAAAATAGAAAAAAGTTTTTTCTTAACAGCGGTCGTCCCTCGGCAGGCAATGGCAAACCTCCGAGTGTATTTCTGCCATGAAAAACAGCTTCTCATAAAAATACAATCGCCGTTCGGAGTCGGCGTAAAACTGTAGGTCCCTCCGCTTTGTGTGACAACATTAAGGCGCACGCCACAAATCGGAGGAGAAGCTCGGCCAAACACTAACATATGTGTAAGCGCCAATCTATTATTATTATTATTATTAGTTTTTTAATCGGTTATGTGGTTCATAAGATATTAATATTTAAAAAAAGTCAAAAAATTTAACATTAACCTTCTAAAACGTTTTTATATTTTACTTGAGCTAAATAATTTTGGCATGGTTGAAATGAGCGTAAAAAGTTCTATTGATCTGCATTTTTCGTTTTTGCATAGCTGAACGGTCGGTATTCTAGATTTGTTCCAGGAAATGACGAGTAACGTAAATTAAAAATCTATATTTATACGTATTGTTTAGTATTTCCATTAAAAAAACAAATATATTGCAAATTCACATCGAATTAATTATACACATTTTACTTCTAATTGTATACTTTGCGCACTTTTTTAGTACCTTTCTACTACCGTTTTCGCAAAAGGCGATCACATTCTTCCCCTTTCTCCTACTTCCAAAATACAAATCTAGATAAAGGAGTGTCAAATTTCAGCTGTCANTTACTTGTGCAGAATGTTGCTTACTCTACTGTTTTTAGTTATATTAGTAGTAAAACCAAAAATTCTTCATACTAAATATTNTTATTATTGAATCATGCTTCCGAATGAAAACAAAAAAAGAAAACAATCGTCGCCAGGCAACGAAAACAAATGTTATAAAATTCGTTCACAGATCGCAAATACAAATGAAATGAATTAATTTTAATCATTTGAAAACGAATTTTTCTGAACCCTGTTTTAAAGGTAATTTTTCAAATAAGGCAGTGTCAAAATCTTTCTTCTCGCTCTAATTACTTCACCTGTTATGATTCCGCCATGGCATAGAACAAACAAAAGTTACCGCTCCTGTTCGCAGCATATAACAGAGAGAATATTGTTTTGAGTTTGATCTTCAGTTGAAATTTCTGCATTATCATCACTTGCTTAACTATATCCGAACTGTGGACGAAGACGAAGCGAACATGTGGTAAGAAATAGTGATGTAAAAATATGTAAAATTGTACTCTCACACTTCTAAATTTGAACGTATACTCGGTACAAGCAGGTGGGATGCATGGCGCAATAAACTGCTGAAGTAATAAAACAGCTTTCTCGCTTTATTTTCTGACGTTCGGCTGCCTTATTATAAAATTGTATAGGCAAATTTTCAAGTAAGGCAGTGTCAAAGTATTTCTTCTCACTTTAATATTACTCCATCTGTTATAATTCCACCATGGGTGGGGTGCAATAACCCCATACGCAATAATTCCAATTACTTGGACATTAAAAATCAGTTTCAGAAGTGAACTAGTGTCATTTATCATTATTATTCGTTTTTCTAAACGGTTACAAAGCCACCAGTGCATCATTGCGAAGGGAGGAGAGGGGGCGGCGCGCGAACGCGGACCGCCGCGACGCTGGGCACTTTCGGAATTATCAATTTACAAACCCGTCCATTTAACTTGTTCATGTACTACTTTTTTTTTTTTTTTGCTTAGTTCGCAAGCGTGCTAAGTCCGCTTTTTATGTAAATTGAGATTTTGATGCAGTAAGATAGCATAACTCAAAATACATTATTACCAAAAAAGAAAATTACCGTAATGTCGTTTTTACTTGTTGTTATGCATTGGTACGCAATTGTGCTAAGTCCAAAAAAATCCAAAAAAAAAATATAAACACGTCTGTCCGTTGACACGATAACTCGAGATATCTCAACGAAATTTGGTATGTAGGTTGCCCTTTATCCAAACTAAGTTGTTATTAAAAATGGGCGAATCGGAATGTAACCACGCCCATTTCCGATATAAAGGTATTTTCTAAAAATGCAAAAACTACGATATTTAAGTAAATATTGGATGCAAATTGTTCATAATTAGTATGTGAAGTAGAATTTTTGTAAAAAATATTATTGTGCAATTTTTGCAAAATGGGCGTGATCCCGCCCACCTATTATGAAATGCTGTATCTCAGTAGCCCATTCACCAAACTCGGTACGAGCCTTATTTAGGGTCTAGCTAAGAAATCTGTTAAAAATCTAATTCACTTAAAATCGATGATCGCGATAACCACTCAGCAGAAAATAAGATTATGATACATTTTTGGATAATGCGCATGGCGCCGCCTACTTATGACCGCAAATGTGTAACTCGGTAACCGATTTATCAATTTCTACCACACTCGGTGCCCTTAATAAACCTGGTCGGACCAAAATTACATTCGCTTCCCGTATATCTAACGGAAAATTTCAAAAATACGGAAACTCTGATATTTCAATAACTGAAGACGCTAATTTAATTCAAGTTAATATTTACAACAATCTCTTAACAATAAATAAGACTGCGTGACACCGCCCACTTTGTGACTACAAGGTGTATTTCGGTAGCCACTTTAGCGATTTCCACTAAACGTGGTTCAATTATTTCATTGAGTTTAACTCAGGATATTATCGAAAACGTTTGAAATCGGGAGAAAGGCTCTGCTTACGACAGTATTTGATACCTGCGCGGGGTATATAAAGTTCGGTTTCGCCCAAACTTATACCTCTTTACTTGCTTTTAATTATTTTCTTTTATAAATGGTACATAAATTTACGACTTAAAATAGTTATTTTTGTTAATAGCAATGAAATAAAACTGTATTAGGTTATAATTCATTTTAAAACAATAAAATATATTTAAACTAAACAATTGAATCTTTTAACGATAAAAAATAATGGAAACAAGTAAGAGCAGCGCTGTCTTCGGCTATGCCGAAGGCTTCATACCTTTCATGAACATCTGCAAATTTTACTTTGACAGATTACTGCTTTTGAATACATCTGCATACATCGATAGAGGAGTTACATACTTATATAAAAAATCGCATCTAAACAATCAGAGGTATGGAAGATATACTTTATATG
>NW_016157316.1:233426-253943 GCF_001687245.7 Rhagoletis zephyria | reverse complement strand
CTGATCATTTATGTATACATTTGTCTATATCTATCTCGATTCGTTTTGGCTGTTACAAACAACCGTTATGTGAACAAAATTAATATACCCTTGTGCACAAGTGCGCTCGGGTATAAAAATGCACTATTTTGCATTATTAAATGAAATAAAGCAAATTTGTGTTATTTCGCATTTAATGTCTGTTGAAAATCTTTGAAATCGGGAAACGACTCCGCGCATCTACAGAAACACGAAAACTGCGATAAATCAATAAACACTAAAGCTAATTACCACTTAGCAGAAAATAAGATTATAATTTTTTGGATAATGGGCGTGGCGCCGCCATGACAAATGTGTAACTTGATAACCGATTTATCAATTTCTACCAAACTCGGTGCACTTAACAACCTTAGGTACGGAAAAGCAATTCGTTGAAAGTTAATCAAATCGGACCGAAATTGCACCCGCTTTCCGTAAATGTAACAGTAAATTTCAGAAATACGGAAACTGATATTTCAATAATTCTTACAACAATCTCTTAACAATAAATTAGACCGCTATAGACTTTCAGGAATTGGCCGTTGCAGCGCCCACTTTATGACTACAAAGGTGTATCTCGGTAACCGCTTTATATATTTCTACCAAACTTGGTTCAATTATGTTATTGAGTCTAACTCAGCATATTATCGAAAACGTTTGAAATCAGAAAAAACACCCCTGCTTATCATGCAAAGATAGTTTAGAGAAAGTTGAAACGACAATATTTGATACCTGTGCCGGGTACGTACAGTATGGGTTCGCCCAAACTTCAACTATTTTCCTTTATAAGTGGTACATACATTTACGGCTTAAAATAGTTTTTTTTTGTTAATGGCAATGAAATAAGACTGTATTAGGTTATTATTAGTTTTAAAACAATAAAGTATATTAAATTAAAAAAAACGAATGGCCTTATTTATAAAAAATAAAGTAGGTTAAAAAGCTTTATAAATTGACGTTTTCATACCGTCGTTTAAAGTACAAAACCGCGAATCAACAAAAGGCAAAACCGCGTATCAAGATAATGCAAAACTGCGTATGTGAGGTTGCATAAATTATAATTATTTTCTAGAGAGTAAAAACACTCATATTTCAAAACGGTTCGCTTTTTTATAAAGGTTAGTATATTTCAGGACGAATGGATAAGGATTGAGTCAAGAGCTTGTATGAGCAAATCCAATTTTTGGCAGCAAATGTCAGTTACGCGATTTTGCAGAATGACGATATGCGGTTTTGTACTTTAAGCGACGATACATTTTTCAATTTAAACAAGTAAGAAAGTCTAAGTTCGAGCGGAGCCGAACATCAAATACCCGGCGCAAGAATTAAATATATGTTTTTCACATTTCCGAAAGCTACCGCTATATGGTAAGCCGGGGTGTATCAATTTTGAGTAAATTAGTAAATTTCGAAATATTGAAGTTTCAAGCATTTCTGAAATTTACCGTTATATGAAAAGAGGCCGTAATTTTACTCCGATGGCGTGGTTACAATCCGATTTCTTCCATTTTCAATACCAACCTACCTTGGATAAATGGAAACCTACATATCAAATTTCGTTGAGATATCTCAATTTTTGCTGGAGTTATCGTGTACACGGACGGACGGACAGACAGACATGGCTTAATCGACTTCTCTATTCATTCTGAGCATTTATGTATACATTTGTCTATATCTATACAAACAACCGTTATGTGAACAAAGTTAATATACCCTTGTGCACAAGTGCGCTCGGGTATAAAAACGTTTTGTAAAGCTACTTAATTTTTTATGAATAAGGCTATAAATCTTTTAACAACAAAAAAATTATGAAAAACAGGTTGATAGAAAATGTGCTAAGTCCAAATAGAACCCATAAGTCTGCAATAGCGTTATTATGAAGAAGAAAACTGCATTTACAGATTAGGAAAATATTAACAACAGAAAAAGTTAGACGGGTTTTTGTCCCTCCTGAAAAAATACAAAAAAAAAGAACTTAGCACGTTTGCACACTAAATTAAACGATATGTATGTTACTTTATAAATAAGTATTTATGTACTGCTGGGGTTAGAACTAACACTATTTTTTGAACTATACGATGAATCCTCTCTAGTCAACTCGGTTGAGTCGCCTAAGCTTCCCGATGCAGCAACAGTTGAGCTGGATGTGACAGTGATGTGACGACCGGGTTGTGGTGATGTTGGGTTAGAAAGTCCCGTTTCGTGTATTGGCGATAAAGTTGGTGAACGCGTGCGCAAGAAATGTTTGCGGCGTTGTCGGCGATACACGTTGCTGAGGGTTGGGAGCCTTTGGGCTGGCGATAAAGTTAACGAACTTCTACCCGGCGAATGGGAGACGAAGCTGAGAGTGTCTGCGAGTTCCACAAGATTTGTAGGACTTGGTATTTTACGACGCGTAGGAGGAGGCAATGCTGGCGGAGTTGTGATTTCTATCGATGTCGTATAAGTCATGGACGTGTCGTCACGTATCACTGATGTAGGCAGGATGGTCTTGATTGCATTGGGCGTTTGACCAGGTGGCGTTGTAAGATTACTGGAGTCACTGTACATACTCTGATCGCTCCACTCAGATGTGGTCGTTGTGGATGAGGGCGGCTGTGGAGAGCTACTATCGTTAAAATGTTTTTGCTGGTGAATAAGATGATGATGACTGTAAACGCCATTGCTGCTGGTTTTTAAATGTAATGGCCGGATTTGATTATGTTTCACTTGGCGTTCGTTGATGCTGCCAACAGCGCCATTACCGCCAGGTTGGCGGCAGCGCATGCGCCTAAAACGACTCAGCATACGCATCATGTGTAGCAGTCGTGGCATCGGCCAGGTACGAGAAATAGGCACTCGAGAGTTCGAATTGAGATTGGCACTACGTGGAGAAGTTGGACGGCTACTGCTTGGACTGTCCCTGTCCCCACTTCCATTCGCTTTTTTTTTGAACTGCACTGATATTTCTGTAGGCTTCATGTTATTTCTGCTTCTGGTGTGTTTATGAGGCACCGCCAATGCAGCGATAAGGTCATTGGGAACATCAGGACTGTCAGGCACATTCGAGCAGCAGTTCCATCTTCGACACCAACTCTGATTTTTCGATATTGACTTCATACAGCAACGTTGATGCCCACTACTCACCCCTTTCGAGCCTTCTAAAATGGTTCTCGGCATTGGACTCAATTCCATGTGACTTTGTGAACTATGGTGAATACCACTTGCTGAACGAGAGCTAACATCTCCGACACGTTTGCTCACTATGGGACTGCGTATTCGAAAAGTGCACAATGTACATTGCTCAGTGTACTGCTGATTTGACCTCCGGCTATGACCGGCCTCTAGGTCACTAACCAATGTGGCTTTGGACGTGGCAGCGCTTACTCGGCGCTCGGTCGCCAGGGCATGAAGTGAAGAATAACAATGGAAGGTCTTATAGTCACTGTCTATTACTTCAGACGTTTCGCTCCCGCCATGCAAATTTCCGTCTCTGCAACTTCCACTATCGCTAATATGTGATATTCCAAACGGCGAGTTTGTAGCATTCTCCTCAAGCAATGAACAAATATAGTAAGTCTTCATAGCGGACTGGTGATATTCTTCGGAATTTACACAGCAGTGCAACTTCGGTGGCGAACTCTCTTCATGCTTCGGAAGCGGATTACGAGCTTCGAAATAATGCATGTCAGCCGTATTTATGGCATTCGGATGTCTTACACTGGAGCAGAAAAAAATTTGGCCGGAATCACTATTATTTTTAGAAGGAGTCAAAGGGAAATGTTGACGACCTTCTTTTGACAGGTTTGAGATCGTTTGTTTTGCTTTATTTTCTTGTGCTTGGCGATGGTTGCGTATATATTCGTAGGTTGTAAGGCCAAGAAAAGAAATGTATATGTGGAAAAAGCAAAGGTGCAGAAGAAGACCAGCAGCGATAGCAGCTAAGAATCCGAGAAATCCAATTAGCACCAGGAATATTGTTTCACTAATACCAGCGATTGTGGCAGCTGACACATTGTTGAAGGAAATATCACCTGCAGCATTCAAAGCCAGCTCTGTGACAGTGAACGTCTGGTTCAAGCTCAACAGCAGTGTTTCGTTCACTGCAATTGACAAACTTACATCCTCAGCGAGTATTGACAAAGTCGCATTACCCGACAGTAAATCGTTATCCAGCATATACTCTGTGACATTGTTAGTGACATTTGCGGTGAAATCAAAGTTGTGTGTAACACTGGCAGCTTCTACATTTGGGTCATAAATCGTATTATCATTGGGGATGAAAAGAACGGCAGTGGGGTTTTCTACCCCACCGCTTTCTCTATTTTCGGCTGTAAGAGGCCAGAAGTTTACCCACTCGGGGTGCACATTATAGAGTACGATTTGGGCTACTACGGCCACAACAATCACCACCGTCGCAATCACTGCACTGACAACGCACATTAGAAATGCCACATAGTTACGCGAACCGATACAGTGATTCAACCATTTACAATGATGATCGAATTTGCCAACGCACTTGTTGCAGACCGAACAGTGTTTCGTACGCGGTGACGAGGTGCGTATGTTACACAAATGGCATCGGCCGTTCTCAATGACATGTGCGTGCTTATTGCGGTCGAACTCCGGCACAATGCGATCGTTACGATGGACACGTTGGAGCTCAAGATCCGCGGGATCAATTAGGAGTGCAGCTAAATGAGAGGCAATGTGCACTACATATAGACCCGAAATAAGACCGTAAAGCAGACCTTGAATTTCAGTTGTGAACGACGGTATCAACACCAAGAACGAGGAAATACCAAAGAGTAACAGTACAAGCCAACCGAAAACCTGTAGCGGATGTAGCGGCAATTGAAAGCCATGCAGACGGCGGCCACGACGATAGTGTATATTGGCGATATTTTCCTGAAATGAAATGCAGCGCGACAAGTCGTAACAGTGGGCGGAAGATCGGATTTGAGTATGCTCTTCGGAGTTGGCGGCTGAGATTGATGCGGATTTTTGGTGAGTGCAGGAATGCTGACGTGTGGCAGTGTCACTAGCAGCTAATTCTGAATTGAATGAAACAGCTTTCAGCGAATCCTCTTTGAGGGAGGATGAATGACACTCGTTGGCGATGCTGCTGGTGCTGATGGTTATGATGTTATCGCTACCATTCAAAGTGGACTCTTGCGTTTTCACAGAACTGTCGTCTATCGCAGAAGTTTTTTGTACATTGACTTGCTTCGGCATGTTTCAAAAACATTTGTTATTGATTCTCGAAGATCAAACGTGGCTTTGTAGTGAAGAATTTGTAGTGGATAACGACGAAGTGTGTTTAGATTACGGAGATGAAGTGAAGAGTTGAAGTAGAGGTATTTACGTAACAGGAGTAAGAGAATCACAGTACCGTGGGGTAAGCAGATGTAAATGGCTGTATGTAATGGAATTATAGTTTAAATAACACGTTATCAATCAGAATTAAATCTTTTTTGAATCACATAGCTGGTTCACAAGTGCCACTAAAAAGTTTTTTGAGGTTTCGATGAACTATTTTGTCTTATTTGTTTGCTGTTTCTTGCATACCGCACTTTTTGCTAACAGCTCAATATATATATATATAAGAGCCCACTTTTCACAATCAGTACCTTATGTCTTTTTGTCTGCCACTCCACTCCACATCAAAAATGAAAACAAAACGGAAACTAAATTATGTAATTGCAATAAAGCAGCTTTCACGAATGTACATTCATGTATGTATGTACAGTGGTCGAACAAATTATAGCCGGACCACATTTTGACAAGTTTTAACATATTCTTTGTTTTGTTATTCAATTTTGATTATTTTTTATAAAAATATAGTTCACTCTTTAACAAAACCCGTGTAAATCCAAGTTTCAAGCTTTGTGCAATATTTAAAAAAACCGAATGTATCGTTCTATTGAAGAAGACGCTTAAAAATATCTCCATTTAACCGTATGGTCAACGACCCTAAATCGATCATCAAACAAATTTGCGAAGTTTTTAAAGTTAACAAATACAAATTGCTAGTGTCCAACCCAAGTGTCCCAAAAATGTACGATTTGCCAAAAGTACAAAAAGAAGGAGAAAAATTGCGGAAAGTTTTTCCAACACATCATCACCGCTAGCACGTGCCGCAAAATAGTTGGTAGCAGAGTTAAAAAAAAATACGGAAATTTCGACGGAGCCAGCGTCGAATATATTAGAATTTGTTAACAAGACCAAAAACATCGTAATTCAAGAAGGCGAAATTTGTGCATCCTTCAACGTAGAGCATTGTTCGCAAGATACCGGTTAATTTAGCTCTAGATTCTCTCATCGAAAATAAACACGCATTTATGACCAGATTCGAAAACGATCTGAAAGCTGAAGGAGTTTTACTAAGAGTTTGGATCAGATACGTCGACGATGTATTGTATCATCAAAAAGAATGAACATCAACACTGCCGTACTGATTTATAATTTGGGTATCTGCATTTTTCTTCGAAAATGAATTATTTACATCGTTGAATTCGTCTTGAAAATACGAATTTACTCATGCAAAAATAGTTTTCAAATTATAAATAACGATAAAGTTATTGTAGTTTTAAATTTTCACGTTTGCAGTATCTACAGCAATTTTCGAGAAATCCTGATATAAAACGTGGGTATTTGCAAAAGCATTGCAGTATCTCACTTTTTCCAGTATTTCAGCCGGAATTGCAGCTTGAATACTGATCAAAAACATTGTAAATACACTGCCGTTTGCAGATACAACGTCGTTTTTTAAAACTATTCTCCCACCATGCAAAACACGAGAAAAAGGCAACAGTCGTCAATGGCAACAATTTGGCGACTCCCCGATTTATTGCCGTGGTGAGAAATCGGCAACTTTATTTCTTTTATATCATTTTAGGAACATGTTTTCAAAAACTCCCAAACTGATGAACTTCGCGTCAACAGGATTCTTCAAAAATATATAATTTATGACCAAGAGAGGATTAAAAATAGTTAATTTCTTTTACGAATTATAAATTTGTGTTCAAAAACAAATGAAATATTAAAAAAGAATAAAATTGTTACAAGAAATTATTATTCATTCGATACGATGGCGATATTGCCGGCAATAAATTTGTTGTTGCTGAGGGCGACAAGTTTTCTTATTTCCGGCAACCAAACTTGTCTGGTGGGCTTGGTCGTTTGAGGAAAACGATCGTTTTTAGAAAAACGTATGTACATACCCACGTTATTTGGCAGTATTGGAGACATTTTTGACGTTACAGAACGACGTATGTAACTTTTAATACAAATTAAATTACAAATAATACAAATAAGATAAATAATACAATTAAAATACATATGTATTACACAGTGCTACAAAAAAGCATAAAGTAGAAATACCTGGGAAGTTATGTATATTTTCTGGTAGGTCTTTTCGAGTAAAAAAAGGAGTGGAATATGAAATTTGCCAAACAACCCCAAAATCTTGATTTACCGTTAAATAACCGGTTTTTCGTACTTTTGCGCAGTTATAAGCCTGTAACTTAGTTCATTATGAACCGGGTTTAAAAAGAAGAAACTTTGGCCTTTCGAACGATATATATGTGAATAAAGAAACCTTAAGAGATCTGTGTGTATTTAGCCAGAAAAAACATTTTTTTTTTTTTTACTTTTTTCACCTTTTTTCAACTTTGGCAAGGTTTTTACGCACCATTTTATAAGAAAACCACACTAGTCCTAAATTTATTGTAAAACTAAATCTAATAACGAGTGTTCATTTTCAAAAATCGGACGAACGTTTACCGAGTCATTAAACTTTTTATGAAAACAAAATTTTGCAAAAATATTATTTTTGACTACACTAATCAAAAATGTTTTCTTGGCCGTTTTTTTCTTAATTAAGCATCATCAGTTTCTCATTGTAGAATATTCCGAAATAATTGTTATACCCAAGCGCACTTGTGCACAAAGTTAAAACCAGCTAAAAAAACAACCTGGTTTTTCGCAACTAGTGAATTGGCTTCTTTAACTAGCTGGAAAACAAGTTGACAAAACCAGATGACTAGTTTCAATTGGGATAGTTTGCTGAAACTTGATTGATATTGATAAACGTGAATAAATTGGTTTCCTCTTGAATTTTTCAAATAAATCGGCTTTGATAGAAGGCAGTTTAATAATAATGTTTCCAAAAAATTCGAGAAGAAAATAACAACGTTTATCGAAACCAACAAATTAATTAAAACCGACTTTTTGAATTAATACGATGGAAAAAACTACAAATTGGTAGGTACCCACGTTCTTCACCAGTAAACTCCGCGCTCTCAGCGCTTTAATACTGCTAAAATGCCGCACTTGCGCAGATACGGCATTTTAACAAGTCTTCTCGAAAATTTTACATTCGAAAGAAAGACGTATCTAGAGTTTTGCATTATTTTTTGCATAAATAAAAAGGGGACATCCGAATCAGTCTAAAACCGTTGTTTTCATTTAGACAAAAAGTATACATTGGACAGTCCCGTTTTGTTTAATTTCTAGGTTTGACTTCGAATGCAGATACCCACATTTTAAATCAGTACGGCAGAACACACACTGGATACAATTTACAGCTAGTACGACAGTATTAAATTTACTTTTGAAACCAAAGACGATCAACATTCAATCTCGTTCGCGGTTTTAAATGTACAAGAATTGAGGATAAACTTGACTTTGCCGTTTATCGTAAACCCACTTCAACCGACTGTTCATATCAACACAAATTTGCGTCATTTCATTTGTTGGTTTATAGTCTTGTCAATTTACCGCCCTCTATTACTAATTACCAAAGGGAATACGAGAAAATTATACATTTAGCAACGAATAATGCTTCGACAAAAATCTCATCGACAAACTTATCTACTAAGGCACTGCAAATATATATAAATATATATATATATAAGGACCGTTTTCTCATCTAACCCTTAGTTTACAGGCCACTTTATCGTCTCGATATACGAGTTTTCGTTTTCTCATCAGCACATTAATTTCTCGAATCGATAAATTGTTGCTAACCCGATGCAACCTTTAAAAATTTGTACCCAACTTTAAATTTGGCTTTGGTTTTGGTTTATGAGTCAGATATAGTAGATATTTCAACCAACGTTTTGGTTTTTGCTGACAGTTGCTCTTGCTCTATATTTGCTTACGTTGATTGCCAACCTTTGAAATTTTATGACGAATGTAGTGAAGTTTCACTCTCGGAAATGTAGTGGAATAACAAATTTATTTTTACCGGTAAGATAAGAAAACCAAAACACTTTAGAGTGAGGAACAATTTATCTGCCCTGTTAGTAAAGGCAACTTTACTGCTTACATTGGAAAATGGCCCTAAATGGAACATAAACTTTAGAGTACAGTATATTTTGCTTTGCTGCCATTATGCTTAAGTGCACATTTAAGATACCTACCCCAAAATGCGCATCAGAGGCATTATTTTTAACATTTATAAGGAAACTGCACCGATAGATGCATTAAACATACCTGCACATTGGCAATACCTGGTTTAAAAATTGTGCAACTAGTATCAATTATCACTGGCCGTACAATTACCTAATTTTGCAAGCTTTTATTTATTTTCCTCATCTCACAGAACAACGAAAATGGCTATAAATTTATGTAGCTATATAGATAATTAGATACCATTCGGTAAAAATTTCGCTTGCAGTAACGTGGTAAGTGCTCCTCCATTATTTGCTTTCATAGGGATCCGGATACCTTCCTCATTGCCTTTTTCGGTTAAGTGCACAAGTTTTTCGTGCAAAGGGGGATATGCAGCCAAGCAAAATATACTGTACTTAAAAAGGTAGGAACAAAAACAAGAAAATCCCCGTAGCGAATGTCATGCATTAGTCACTTAAGAGTCTTGTACGGAAAAGTTCCGTCTTAAATGACTTTGGGCTCCGTTTGTATGAAGTCGTTCATGACTTTTTCATATAAATGGTAATTTCGTCGTTGATGTCATCTGCATGACTTTGCCATGCAGTGATCATTGANATGGAACATAAACTTTAGAGTACAGTATATTTTGCTTTGCTGCCATTATGCTTAAGTGCACATTTAAGATACCTACCCCAAAATGCGCATCAGAGGCATTATTTTTAACATTTATAAGGAAACTGCACCGATAGATGCATTAAACATACCTGCACATTGGCAATACCTGGTTTAAAAATTGTGCAACTAGTATCAATTATCACTGGCCGTACAATTACCTAATTTTGCAAGCTTTTATTTATTTTCCTCATCTCACAGAACAACGAAAATGGCTATAAATTTATGTAGCTATATAGATAATTAGATACCATTCGGTAAAAATTTCGCTTGCAGTAACGTGGTAAGTGCTCCTCCATTATTTGCTTTCATAGGGATCCGGATACCTTCCTCATTGCCTTTTTCGGTTAAGTGCACAAGTTTTTCGTGCAAAGGGGGATATGCAGCCAAGCAAAATATACTGTACTTAAAAAGGTAGGAACAAAAACAAGAAAATCCCCGTAGCGAATGTCATGCATTAGTCACTTAAGAGTCTTGTACGGAAAAGTTCCGTCTTAAATGACTTTGGGCTCCGTTTGTATGAAGTCGTTCATGACTTTTTCATATAAATGGTAATTTCGTCGTTGATGTCATCTGCATGACTTTGCCATGCAGTGATCATTGATGACATTAAGGCGACAATGTCCTGCAATGAACTTTTTATAAGTGACCGCTGCAAGACATTTTCTGTTATAAGTCTTTGATAGGAGTACACCTGCATGACATTATCACCAGTGTCATTGTCAGCTATACATATGTCGTTTAGGATTCACAGCAAGTGCGACGATGTCACTAAATCCTCATTAGTGACGATGTCACCGGTGACCATTTTCGCTACTGGGATCATAAATTTGAGGTACTAAGCAATGTTAGTTAACAGTGCTCTGCCACATAAAACACTGTTCCTCTTTTCCAGAGTACTTGAGTATGTTGATTTCATTCAGTAGTATTTGAAAACTTCATAGGAAGTATAGGAATATTTATGAAGTTTTTTCTTTTAAACCCCGTAGCAAATATCATGCATTAGTCACTAAAGTGTCTTTTACGGCAATGTTACGTCTTAAATGACTTTGGGCTCCATTTATATGGAAGTCGTTCATGACTTTTTCATAGAAATGGTATTTTGGTCGTTGATGTCCTCTGCATGACTTTGTCCTGCAGTGATCATTAATGGCTTTCAAGCGACAGTATCCTGCAATGGACATTGGTGACTTTCAACTGACAGTATCCTACAATGGTCATTGGTGACATTAAATTGATATTATTGCACAATGGACATTGATGGCATACAACCGACAACAAAGCAGTCAAAATTCATTGCAGTTCATTTATTTATATGTTATTTTTTTTTTTTTAATTACATATGTAGTTAATGTGTTAAACGTTAAATTTATTTTTATTTTTTTCTTGCTGATTTAAAATCTATTATATTTTAAGGCGTCCACCAAAATATTTCCGAAAAATATTAAGATTTAAGTGAGCTGGACCGATTTGAAAATACCTCCAAAAATGGAGTTTTTCATGAATAAAAATAGTTTCTTAAAGATTTTTTTTGAAAAAATCCGCTCAAATGACAAAACGGGTTAAGCTTAAAAAATTTGCATGAAAATATTTAAAAAAAATTAACAAAAAAATTTAAACGGAATCGTAATGATGAGATTTTTGATGCTGTTTTTTAACTTTTTTCAAAGATTGGTATAAGAAGAACTTGAATAACTGAACCTAAGCTCTTCCGATTTAGACTTAAGAGGTGTAATTGGAAAGGTATTTTCTCACCCTTTTTGTTTCTTTGATAATAAACTATGTCGACGATGAAGGAGAGCGAGGTGGCAACCTCATTTTATTCGACTAGTTTCTAAGATTCATCTAAACAAAAATCCTCCACAAAAATTGTTTTTGTATAAACTCGCTGAAGTTAACTATTGAATTATGAACTGAGATGAAAAAAAGCTACAATGATAATATAAGCGCGACCGTCTTACAGAACAGACGTGCCTTTGAGTCACTTTAAGTCAACTCCACTTTTATAATCAACTCGATTTATTTATATTATTTCGTACATTTGTACCTCTGTATTTTGAATTCATTAAATATTTTATCTAAAACCAATCCAACTCTTTTAGTCTTCGTTCCGACTTAAATCTCCCTTTAATATAGCGATGCTATATTAAACATGGTCCGTACGCCGTCAAGTAATAAAAAAGAATCGGCATAAAAATCAAAGCGATGTTATCGTACTCGATAAGCACAAAAACCAGTTTTACATAACGAGCCGGTCGCAAAAAACTAAATAAAAACGCGCTTATTTCATGAAATTACGTACTAAAATCAAAACATTCGAACTGAAAAAAAAAACAAAAAATGGTGTGAACGAAGAACTTTTAAGTTGTTAAAAGATACACTTGTGCATTTATAAAATCTAAAAAACGAAGTGAAAAACACATGTTCATGTGATAAACTGAAAATTGCCACTTTAGGGAAAACGCTTTAACTCAAAAACAAAAGTATTGTTAAAAGTTGAACAAATATTACAGACTAAAATTGCGAAAATAAGTAAAAACAAAATTTATTAAAAGATTCTAAAACCAAAGAATCAAAAACCCAAAACTAAAAAGAAGCGGACTAGAAGAGAGAAGACTTGAACCCCGGAGTACGTGGAAGTGGAGCTTCAGGAACTTTGCAGCCAGCTTAGAGCAAACACATTCCCAAGGAAAAGACTCTGCCCAAACACTTACTCGGAAAATGAAATATTTGGTAACTGTAAAGAAAATGGCACAGTAAGTAGCGTTCCAAATTTTTTACCAAATTACAGCGAACTTTGTAGAAATCTTTCGCAAAATTTTCCCGCCCTTTTTGCATATAAATGGGAATCAGTTAATTCCATATACATATGTATGTATGTACATATGCATATATATAGCGCACCGTAATCGAAAGAAAAAACTGTATTGGCGAAATTTGGTAATAAACATACATATATCCCATAAAATTGGCGGAAATTTGCACATTATATAAGAAATAGCAGTGCTTATTATTACAACGCTTTTATCAACTTGCAATGTTGTATGTCCAGACTATAAATAGAGCAAAGGTATTTATGGCAAACCTAGTCTAGATATCAACCTCGTCGTAGGTATCATATCAAAGACATACAATTAGAAACCCTCTAGAGATAGATGTCGCCTCGCCAGAAGAAGTTAAAAATATGCACTACATACGCTACAGCGGAAATGGACGACACGCCATTTCTTTAAATGAAATTAATTGCTGCTATATGAATTGATGTACATATGTAGGCATATACTAAATGTGAGCAAACAACATTGTGCTTGCATAGTCTTCTGTTCTCTTTCACTGCAAGTTGAATTATTTTAATATCTATTGCAAAATGTTCTACAGACAAGACTAAAAAGTAGAAAATAAATAAAATAAAATAAAACTTTTTTATATACAACGCTTTTATAAATGGACTAAAAAGTAGAAAATAATATTTCTCAGTCCCACAGAATTTGTTTTGATAACTTTTGATTTTGAAATTTNATTGAAGAGTAATATATGTATGTATGTAGGTATATTAATAACGACCGCTTAAAATCGTTCTCAAATTTGTACTTTCGCTGTAGAAATTTTAAGTCTATGATATGTATGTAGTTTGAATATTGTCAATTAAATCTAATGCTTTGTATTGCATGCGCTCCACGTTTTTCGTTTTCAATCTCATAAATTGTTTATAATGACTTTTGCTGAAATTTCAAAATCAAAAGTTATCAAAACAAATTCTATGGGACTGAGATATATTATTATTATTACAACGCTTTTATCAACTTGCAATGTTGTATATCCAGACCGCTTTGAATGTTGTATGTCCAGACCACCATTTATACTAGCTGCATTTTTTTGTAAGCGAGCGACAAAAGAACGCTCAACTCGGGTAAAATTTCCTTTTAGCTACTTAAGCAACCCTGTTGGTAGCTGGCAAGAAAATGTGATTAGTTTAACGGGATTTAGATACAAAAATCAATTTAAATGAGTAATTATGCGAGGAATTTGCGTAATATATATACTCTCTCTTTTTAAATGCCTACAAACTTACTGCAGTGTGCACAGGGCACTGGCCCGTTGGGCTACATGCCGAAAGGATAGGACTGCCCTTCAATAGGTTCTGCCGCAGCTGCGATGACCCGGGCTCAAAAGAGACAGTCGAACACTTGCTGTGCGAGTGTCCAGCCCTCGCAAGGATGATGCTAAAGACACTCGGCAAATCATTCCTGCAGAATATTTCAGAGTGCAGCTGCCTCTCTCTGTATGACGTACTGAAATTTATTAAAGCCGTAGGTTGCACGAGTTGGGGAATCAAAATGGCAAACTTGCTAATTGCTTGTCACCTGAGTAACAATCCACTTAAACCAACCAACCATACTCTTTTAAAATATAAGTCACGTATAAAAGGAAGCAAAAATTTCCCTCTCCACTTTCCCATTAACAATTCACAACAAAGCAGTTTTTTCACTTGCCAACACTAGCCTTCAGGTCGCATATTTTTTAACCGACCTGGCTGAGCTCGGATAAATAGCCGAGTCTGTGTTGTTGCTTTGCGTGTATTTCGTCATTTAAGCGAGTGTTCTTTTGTAGCTCGGTTGCAAAAGAATGCACCTACTATAAATGTAGCAAAGCTATTTATGGAAAATTCTAGATATCAACCTAGTCTAGACATCAACCTCGTTGTAGGCATCATATCAAGGAGATACAATTAGAAGACTCTAGATGTCGCCCCGCCAGAAGAAGTTAAATATTGCGCCTAAATGTATGCACTATTTATATACGTCACAGAGGAAATGGACGACACGCCATTTCTTTAAATGAAATAAACTGCTGCTATATGTATGTAAATAATGTTTTTTTTTTAAATTTAGTACTTGAATTTAAAAATTGGAATTGGGTTAAAGCCTGTTTCTTAAAGTGTCGTAAATCAAACCTGCGCCACTAGATAACTACTCGCTCAAGGCGAATAACTTGAAAAACTTGAAACTTGACAAAATTATAAATTCTCTCCAGTAACTCCTTTCTGAGAATTAAAATGAAATGAGCATCGGCGCTGCAAATGTTGGAGGATACAGCCTTTCATCTTCATAATCTAGCATCATAAAAATATCGTTGTTTAAACTCCGTTATTTTCCATAGAATTCTTCATTATAATTATTTTGGTTGTTTCAGAATTTAGAGAACCTGTAACATCATCAGCGATTTTCGACCTTAGTTTTTGTAATTCATTTTTAGTATTTTCTTCTGTGACTGGTTTGAAAAATGTGTGCTTATAGTGAGGTTGTAAATAGGTGGATATGGTAAATAAAATGTGATTTTATGGGAATGAAAATTTCGAAGAAAATTCTGTTTGAAAGTCGTGGCTGCCAGCCGAATTAGTTAAAAATCTTGTTATTTTGTTAAAAATTAACCCCGTTTTTCAATTATTGGAATCACGGATGAAGGTCTCAGATCCGCTTAGTTCCCGGGTGACTTCTTGAAATGGATCACCTGTAATAAATAGCTTCTAATTAGTTTTTTTTTATTAGCTGAGATCGACTTTTCCTAATTGCTTGGCTGTCAACTTCTTCACATTCCACTTTACTTTTATTTCGCTTCGTGCAAATTTTGACAATTATCACAAAATTAATATAAATGTTGTTGTTTTCGAGCACACAGAAGAGTATTTGCGTAGTAAAAACAGTGTTTTTCTGCTAAGTAATAAAAGAAAACACGGAACTTAATCATAATAAGCCGTTTTATGACAAAAAAATGTGGTTAAACGAGCGACGCATGCCGTTTAACCGTCGCAACCATGAACTATTTTTAAAACTGAATTGCTTTAGAATTGTTATCTACTTATATATTGTATCTTTTGCCTTTGAATTATCTAACGTGTATCTACGTACATATTGCATCTTTAGCCTTTGAATTCCTTAACTTGTATCTACCTACATACATATTGTATAATTTGCCTTTGAATTGCCTAACTTGAAAAAAACATTGTAATTAGTGAATACCATGAATTGTAAAATTTGAAGTATTTTATGAGTTTGCGTAGTTGGCGACGCGCGTAGGTAAAGCAGCGCGCAGCTGACATTTTAGGTTGACAAAATGTCAACAAAAGAAAAAAAAGTAGATACACACACAAAATTTTCACTTAGCATCCGAGCGGTCGCATGTATTTTTTCGAGTTGCAAATCATTCTCTTTGAAATAAATTCAAGTATTCATTTGTAAGCACGTGCGTTTTTCCTTTATAAATCGCGATTTAGCGAAAATAGTCGCGTGAGATCTTTTAAGTTTTTTTGTTTAAAAAGAAGAGCCGCCTCCGGCAGCGGTAGCAATCGTGCCACCAGACTTGTGTCCACCTTGAGGGGAGCAGCCAAACCAGCAGCAGTGCACCAGCTCCAGGTTCAACGCCGAATCCGTCGCCACCACCGCAGGGGCCACCACCGCGCCACTTCGCTTTCGTCCATCGTCACCAGCAGCCACCGTGTCCACCGCCGCTTGTACAACAGCAGCGTGAGAAATCCCACACGCAACAAGGCGTGTGCCTANGTCCACCGCCGCTTGTACAACAGCAGCGTGAGAAATCCCACACGCATCAAGGCGTGTGCCTAAAATGATTACACTTATGTAGAAAAAAACTAGCGATGCATCCAGTTTTTTAATGTTCGATAGTTACATAATTCTTACCTAATGAAAGGTTATCTTTTACCGCGCAAATTGTCGATTCTCGTTATAGCTATGTAGACGTTGACCATTTCCGCTGGAAATAGCTATCTAAGTATCTTACTCTTTGATTTTAAATTACAAAAGAGGGGGGGTTTAGGGGGACAGTTTGAACGTAGCATCTCCACAGGCAAAGGATATTAGCTAAAATTTTTATTTTGTTTGCCAGATATACGTTTCATCAGTGCACTTGCACAATATTCGCAAAAGCTCCGCATTGATTATTGCGAATGCGAATGCGAATGTTAAAATGAATGCGGAAGCTCCTCGGTTGCGAATGCGATTGCGAATATTCACAACAACCCTGGTGTGTACATATGGGGGTTTCCTGCGTTGCGGACGTTCCGTTTGGATACACTTTTTTCATTATAAAAACTATAGTGGGCTCTGAATGAACACAAATTTTTTGTCATGAGTAGTCATCATCAATACCTATTTGAAATCAATAAAAATATTTTCCACAAATGTTATATGGCAAGTGTATAGCGACTAAAAGTTCCCGTTCGGACGTTCCCAAAATGGAACTCGTATCGAAGATGACTGATGATTTTTGCTAAATTCTGCGAATCTGTTAACGGTACAAAAACAATATGTATGAATGGTCGTCAGAATAATAAGCAGCCATAACCATTGCGTCAACTTAAACTTCCTAACGATGTTTAGTAGCTGCCAAAAACTATTCGAAGTTGTTCGGACGTTCCCGTTCGGATGTTCCGATTTTTTTCCAATGGATACAATTTTTTCTTTAAGAATTGAAACACACTCGTTTTTTAATGCAAATATGAGGTTTTATCGTAAACAAATCTACATCTATATGAAGGCCTTAATTAACGTTCATTGAAGTCATTTCTTCGTACAAGCAGACGTACATATCGACGCCTCTAAACCATACTATGCTAAGTCCGACTAAGTCTAAGCTGACATAGCATAGTATGGTTTGTATTGAAATATGGCTTACCCCATTTAAATCCAAATATGAAGCTGTGTACGAAAATTATGAAAAATCTTCAAAGCAAACTTTTTAAAACGAATTTCTAAAAAAAAATCAGGTAGGCAATTTTATAGTCCATTCAGTTTTAGTACAATAATGTGCAAATTTCAAATGTATAAATAATTCTCAAAAATCATCGCGAATTTTTAGACATTTGAAATTTGCACATTATTATACTAAAACTGAATGGACTATGAAACTACATACATACGTGATTTTTTTAGAAATTCTTGAAAAAAGCTTTGCAATTTTGCTAAAACTTTGCAGATTTTTCATAATTTTCGTACACAGTTTCATACTTGGATTTACATGGGGTTTGCTAAAACATATTTTAATACCAAATTAACAAAAATATATTGCAAATACTAACAAAAAAAAAACCGTATACTCAAGTTTCTGATTAACAATACCTACATATAACAATATGAACAAAAGTTATTTGAAGCGTTCGGACGTTCCGATTTTCAATATACTTACAATCGATAATCCTATAACTTTCCGAAAAAAATTTTATGCTACTGGCAAGAGTAACCAAAACTAGCTTTTTTATTAAAAATTTGACAAATGAAGTAAACGCTACTACTCTTTTTTTTACATGTAAAGTATATTTTGCGTCCGAACGCTTGAAAAAAAAGCACAATTTGTAATTTAACTTTGGACCATTCCTAATATATTTTTACGTTGTACGTTTTTGTTGTAAGGCTTACAGAACATAAGCTGTACTAAATTTTCGTATAGATTGCAAATTCTTTTTAATCGTGTGCTACAATTATGAAGGTATGGTTTCTCCGAAAAAAATAAAAATTAAGTGTAGTTGGAAAACCCAAATATCTTTAAATGGAATGGACCAATTAGTACAACATTTTGGTGGATGAAAGACAAAATATATAGTTATCGATTGGCATCTATAAACTTTGTCCAAGCAAAATTCTATTTTTTTGGTCTTGGTTGACACTTTTGAGGAAACACCCATATGTATTAAACTCCTGCGCAATTCCATTTAAACGGCCTAACAACACATCCAATCGCCGCGCAAATACTTTCCCTCCTTTACTCTCATCGTTCGGGTCAAGTGTGAGTAAGCATAAACCAGTTTCTGCAAGCGTACGTAAACTACCGATCAATAGCAAGACACGTAGAGTATTTACTTTGCCTTCCGCAACTACTGCGAGTAAAAGGTATTTGACAGTAGAGTACTCTACTGGTAGTACTTGAGTATTTTCGAAGAAAACATACATTTGTGGCAAGAATGATAGAAGAATTTTCTGGATCGCGCATTTGTGGTATCTGAAAAAAACTAAGGACAGGAATGTAGTGGAGCGATGAAGAGAGCGACGAGCAAAACGTACTTTCAACTAAAATGCTGATATACATACCTAAGTACATATGTATGTATGTGCATAGATACGTATGTGCATAGATACGTATGTGCATAGAACATACATATATAACTGTCCGCATATATTTTTTCTCGTCGCTTCACTGCAGCAAAACTAAGTTGTGGCGAAACCCCTGACGATATGCGTACAATTGAAACCATGGGTTTGAAGATAGCGCAAATTGATGTCAATTTCATATTAAATATATTTATGTATGCATGCACATATGTACATATGTAAAAATGTAGTTTCGATTTAAAAAAATCGGATAAAGTTTTTCTTTCGCCATTCATACACCTCTAATTTTAGTATTTATTAAAAAAACTCTCAATAAAATTCGAAAACTATCTCTTCCATTTGGTTTTACTCAATACCAATTTGAGCTGTCGCACAGTGTTATCAAAAAAAAAGGCTATCAATGGGTAGGTTCAGAAGGCGAAGCAGTTGAGCGCAACCGTTGCTAAAAAAAAANAAAATTCGAAAACTATCTCTTCCATTTGGTTTTACTCAATACCAATTTGAGCTGTCGCACAGTGTTATCAAAAAAAAAGGCTATCAATGGGTAGGTTCAGAAGGCGAAGCAGTTGAGCGCAACCGTTGCTAAAAAAAAAATCAGTGATCGTTATGCGTCTTCTGAACGACTTCATACATTAGCTGTCAAATTCAACTCTCAAAGGTACACACCAACATGTTGTCTCAAATGATCAGAAAAATATTACGATCATCTAACACGCAACTATTCAGTTGATCAGAAGTACGCAACAACGCGTTCAGAAGGTGCAATCGCACCAGTTACTGAGCTGTTTCGCCTTCTGAACGTGCCAAATGAAAATTCGTTTCTCTTGAAATCAAGTTATATGGCTGCGTATGTATGTACATATGTATGTACATATTTTGAATTATTTTTTATTTGTAAAGGCTCTCAAGAAAAACTAAAAATTCATATAAAATTACGCACAATAAATGGAAAATAAATTTTCTTCTATAAAAAATTTCTTAAATCAGTATGCAGCTCTTAAGGAAAAAATGCTCGTACATCTCGTCGCTGCCATGTCCAACTATCGAATGTGAAAATCGGCACTTTTCAAAATTTTGATTTACCACTAATAATTTTATTTCGTATAGCAGCATTGCGTAACTTGTTGTTTTTGACAACTTATTTGTTGGTTAATGACTGCAAATAGTTTTATAGAAAATTAGAGACGAGAAATAATACTTTCATAAAAATTTAAGTACATACATAGATTTAAAAAGCTGCTTGAATACAAAAGTTTTACGAAAATGTCACATTAAACAACTGTCTAAATCTACGTTATTTTTTATAAATAAGGCCGTAAACATTTCCTTA
>NW_016157316.1:231708-233409 GCF_001687245.7 Rhagoletis zephyria | reverse complement strand
ATGAAATTGAAAATGAAAAGCGTGGGGCGCATGTAATACACTTGAATTGATATGAAAAGTAACATATGTATGTATGGGGGCATATGAATAACGACCGCTTAAAATCGATCTCAAATCTATACTTTCGCTGTAGAATGTTACGTAGTTTGACTATTGTCAATGAAATTGAAAGCTTTGTACGGCAGCGCTCCACGCTTTTAATTTTCAATGTCATTAATTGTTTATAATGACTTTTGCTAAAATTTTAAAATCAAAAGTTATCAAAACAAATTCTGTGGGACTGAGAAATATTATTTTCTACTTTTTAGTCCATTTATAAAAGCGTTGTATATTAAAAAGTTTTTATTTTATTTTGTTTATTTTTTATATTAATATACATAAAAAGCAAACCAAATCAGCCGCTACAAAATTCGCTATAACAAAGGAATACATAAATACACACATATGTACATACATACAGGTACGTGTATAAATACACACATACATACATATCTATATACATACGTACATATGTCCCACTCAATCTTTATAATACACTCAAGCTATATACCCTGCAAACACATAAAGCGATCTTAGTAATTACCAGGGAACGGAATTTCAGGTCCTAAAAACCTATAAGAAAGGCAAAATAAAATAACGAAATAGACTGGAAAAGGCAAAACAAAATAGCGAAAAAGGCAGGAAAAGGCACTAGGTATTGCAAAAAAAGCAAAATAAGGCACCAAAAAAAGACAGAAAATACGAAGAACAATCAAAAAATACATTTATTTTAGAAATGTTTATATTACAAGTAAAAAGAGTAAAACTATGAACTAGTTTCATTATATGAAAAATTTGTACTTTGAATCTTTGACTATTTTATCCTTTCGAGTTTCTAACTCATATATATATAAAACCAAACAACCAAAAAACACTTGCAACTACTGTTCACGCTCACGCTAGGACTCTTAGGGCTTAGTTTAGCCACTTTTCGGACTTAAGTCAAAAGTTATCCTACGTTTTACACAGCTTATTCTTGACTAAGTCAAGAAATTTGGCCTAACTAGGTTAAGTTGAGTTGGAGAAACCAGCCCTTACACTCGAGGTAGTTAGTTCCACTCATTCCGATTACACTTAATGCAAACAGCTTGAGTTCTGACCTCAGCGACTCTAACGTAGTTATCGGGGCCTCGATGAAGTTTGTGTACTCTTCCAAGGCACCATTCCTGGGGTGGCAAGAATCATCTTTGATAACTACCAACTCTCCTTCCGCAATATCCTTCTGGTGTTGTCGCCATTTATGACGTCTGTAAAGCTCGCGTAGATATTCCGCTTTCCATCGTCTACTGAATTCCTGATGGAGAATTTTTAATTTTTGCCAGCGATTGGCCAGTAATAGGGTTTCTGCATGAGGGGTGCTCCTCGGAGAAAGTGACCCGGAGTGAGCACTAGGAGATCCGTGGGATCTTCGGACATGGGTGATAATGGCCTTGAGTTTAAAACTGCCTCTATGCGTATAAGAAGCGTTGAAAATTCTTCGAAAGTGAATTTTTGGGTGCCAGCAACTTTTATGAAGTGGGTTTTGAAACTTTTAACTGCAGATTCCCACAGGCCGCCCATATGGGGAGCGTATGGAGGAATAAACTGCCATTCAAACCCATGAATTTCGTATTTTTTAGAGGTCTCGAAGACACTTGGGTAAGAAAATTTACATAGTCTTTG
>NW_016157316.1:213929-231683 GCF_001687245.7 Rhagoletis zephyria | reverse complement strand
CAAGAACCACAAGATTCATTTTGAAGTTTTCTGGCAGCATTTTCATTCGATTTTCGCGAAGAAAAGCCTTGAATGTACTAAATGTGCGCTCGACGTAAGTTGATACAAGTGGAGCCCAATTTAAAGTAATGTGCGATGAGCTCCGATAAATGTTTTGCCATTATCGGACATAACTTTCGCGGGCATTCCTCGTCGCCCTACGAAGCGTGCGAACGCTGCTAAAAATGCACTTGTGGTTAAGTCTGAACAGACTTCCAAGTGAATTGCTTTTGTCGCAAAACAAACAAATACACAAGTGTAAGCTTTATGATAGGGTGCGTTACGGGTTAAACCGGCTTTTAACAAAAAAGGGCCTGCGAAATCTACACCGGTAGTGTGGAATGGTACCGACAACGTAACTCTTTCGGGAGGAAGGGCAGCCATTATTTGAGAACGAATGTTTTGCCTATGAATAGTGCAGGGTTTGCATTGAACTATACACTTTTTATGTACGATTTCAAACGTGGGACAAAGAACTCTTGCTGAGTCATACGAACCATAAGAGATTTCTTCGCATGCAAGAGAGTTGTGTGGAGAAAATGTAAATAAAGTGTACAAAATCTGGAGTTTCCGGGCAGTATGATGGGATGACGCTCATTGTAGCTTAAACCAGAATGCGCCAACCTACCATTTACTCGCATTAGACCTGTTTTGTCAATAAATGGGTTTAGAGATAATAAACTACTTTGCTTGTTGAGGGGCTGAGTGGCAGATAATTGTAAATATTCATCGCAATAGTAACGTTTTTCGGCAACAATAATTAGTTGGGTTTTTGAGTATTGAATTTTCGGGGGGGGGGTTAAGGAAACCTTGTTTTGGGAGATCTTTCGAGATTCTTGGATAAAGCGAAACACGTAGGCTATGATGCGCAAGGCTTTTTCCAACGAGGAAAATTGGTCTAGTACATCTTCGGGCTTGCTAAAATGGAAAACTTTAATTTTTGTGGGGGTAGAGTCCTTTGGGGTTGCGATTGGGGCCAAGCCTTTGGGGTTTTTATAAGCCAGTCTGGTCCATGCCACCATATGGCTTTGGAGATAAGCTCTTGAGGAGGGCATCCTCGGATTTCTAGATCTGCAGGGTTGTATATATACCTACATAAAACCAAACAACCAAAAAACACTTGCAACTACTGTTCACGCTCACGCTAGGACTCTTAGGGCTTAGTTTAGCCACTTTTCGGACTTAAGTCAAAAGCTAGCCTACGTTTTACACAGCTTATTCTTGACTAAGTCAAGAAATTTGGCTTAACTAAGTTAAGTTGAGTTGGAGAAACCAGCCCTTACACTCGAGGTAGTTAGTTCCACTCATTCCGATTACACTTAATGCAAATACACACACACATCATCACTCTCGTTCTGATTACCACATAACTCATTTCTTTAAAAAAAAAAATTTTAGCAAAACATTAGGGTAGTACTTTTCTTTCACAAAAAAAAATTAAATAAAAAAAAATAATAATAATAAATAAGAAATAACATTTTTAAATAGTATTAAATGAAAGATTAAAATTGCCGCTTCCAAAATATTTCGGGCATATTCGCACATTCCAAGTCAACGTAAAATCAAAAGTTATTGCATCATAATCATATGTACATATGTACATTCATATGCGCATTTATACCCGAGTACACAGATGCATGAAAATTAATTAAGCAAGGCACATTAAGGTAGATAGTTCATTCAAAAAAATAAATATACAAAAGAAATACGACAAATGTATGCGAAGCTACCAAAATTCTAAAGCGGAGATTACAGGCGCGTTAGAAGTTTTAAGACCCCAACATCCCAGCTCAAAATCGCCAATCCCAATCCCCTCAGAAAATAAGGCAGAGTCGTCGGGCGTTTACCTTCAAGTACCGCCATGTGACACCCAAGATTTTTTTGGTGGATACGAAGAGTGGTCAGGCTTCAGAGACATGTTCACAGCTGTGTACATAAAACACCCCAAACTCACCCCGGCACAAAAACTATACCATTTAAGGCACAAAACAAAGGGCCAAGCAGGAACAATAGTGAGGCAATACGCGCTTTGCGACGAAAGCTTCGATCTCCCATGGGAAGCCCTAAGATTGCTCAACTCAAGACACTCTTCAATCTTCAGCCAGTTCATGGTGAAAACAGCGCCTCGCTACAAAAACTGCAAAACACCATCAACAATTGTCTCCGCACATTAAAAGCTCAATATGTTTCCGTATCGAGTTGGGACCCAATCTTAGTGCATATATGCACCTCAAAACTGCCAGAAGAAACCTTAGCTCTTTGGGAGCAATCTCTATCATCGAGAAAAGATCTTCCACTCTGGTCTGAAATGAACTCATTCCTCACCACTCGATACGAAGTCTTAGAGAGGTTAAGTGCTCATAGGCCAGCAAAATCGAAGATAAGTCAAAACCCAAATCAAAATTCCACTTATAAGCCAAGTTTTCAAAGTTTCCAGCCAAGTTTAAACTCAACCAAGTCTCAAGCCCTCAACTCAAACCAAAACTCTACAAAAACACGCGTATACCACAATGAGCAAAGATTTGTTAATTCGAACATGTTCGAAATTCAGAACAATAACAGTTCAAGAACGATTGACCTTCATCAAACACTACTGTAAAAACTGTCTGGCTTTTTCTCACAATTCAAGGGAATATAGAAGCAGCTTCAGTTGTGTTTACTGCCAAAGATGACATCACTCAATGTTACATATAAATAACTCTCAAACACAAAGCTCCAACTCGAATCCGAACTGCAGCTCAAACTCGAGATCCCAAAAGTCGGCAGTGCACACAACAACAGCTAGGCTTACACGTCTATCCCCGCACCCCCAATCACTACTAATGCAAAATGTTGAGCATACTCAGGAAGAGCAAGAATCCCTTCAAGCTTGCCACTCCAGTAGTAATGAAAAAACGTTACTCCCAACTGCTATTGTGCCCATTTTACATTTAGGAGAAATTTATAGATTGCGAGCTCTAATTGACCCTGGCTCAGAGAAAACCTTCATCTCCTCAAGAGCGAAAAATCTGTTAAAACTCCCCACACAAAGAGCCCACTATGAGATATCTGGCATGGGGGGAAAAGTCGTGCAAAACTCACATCAAACTTGTTTGATAAGGATATGTTCAACGGACGCCCAAATCACAATTGAAACAAATGCTATAGTTCTGCCCCAGCTCACTCAGTGTCTTCCGGCATTCAGATTGAAGAGCATAGATCTCACCCAGTTTGCTTCCTTAGATCTCGCCGATCCCACCTGTTTTACTCCAGGCAAAATAGATCTAGTGATTTGTAGTGATCTTACACCGAAAATATTTGTACCAGGCTTACAAAACGTGAGTGGAGGATTGTTAGCACAAAACACCATCTTTGGATAGATTTTGAGCGGCCCAGTCCAAGCCCAAGTCAAATCATTTTCGACACGAGTCGAATAAAGCAAAGAAGACTGCCTCGGCGATCTTTTAAAGAAGTTCTGGGAACAGGAAGACATCTCGGACCCGCCTCAACTCTCGGAGGAAGATGAAATATGCGAGAAATTATATAGAAACACCACAATTAGGAGAGCAGATGGCCGATATCAAGTTCGGCTACCATTTAAAACCCAATTTCCCGAATCCATTGCACTAGGACATTCCCGATACTCAAGTTTATGCCAATTTCTCAGTATGGAGCGCAATCTCGCTAAAAAAGAAAACATCAGGGACACATATTCTGAAGTGCTTGAAGAGTACATAACCCTAAATCACATGGAGACAACTACTTCTCATGAAATCATTGAAGGTGGCAAATATTACTCATTTTATCTCCCACATCATGCCGTTTTGCGACCCGAAAGTAAAACCACTAAAGTACGGGTAGTATTCAATGCCTCCAAAGCTACCAGCTCAGGAAACTCGCTCAATGACGGTCCCACTATTCCAACTGACCTTACAATGTTGATCATCAACTGGAGACTATACAAATATGTATTTAACGGTGATATAGAGAAGATGTATCAACAGATATGGGTTAACGAAGAGCCCCCAAACTTTCAATGAATCGTCTTTAGAAAGGGCCCGGAAAACCCAATAAAAGATTATAAACTCAAAACAGTCATTTTTGGCGTAAACTGTGCCCCATTTTTAGCTATCAGAACATTTCACCAGCTAGCTGATGACTCTGCATTAGAATACCCACGTTGTACGAGAATCCTTAAAGAAGAAACATATGTTGATGATGTTTTTTCTGGAGGACATGACCTTGAAACAGCCCGAAACTCACTCACCCAACTCACTCAAGTTTTAGGTTCAGCTGGCTTCCCTATAAAAAAATCACGGCCAACAACTCAAAAACAATAGAAAATATACCCCAAAACAATCTTTTGGACTCAAATTTTTTAAAACTCGAAGACTCTAGCACAACAAAAAACCTGGGAATACAGTGGAACGCTGTATCGGACTCATTTTCGTACACATTTTACCCTCTCGCAACTCCATACTCAGCCACAAAACGTCAGATCCTTTCTGCTGTTGCTAAACTTTTTGACCCGGCAGGATGGCTATCGCCTATAATGGTTAAAGCAAAAATCCTCTTGCAAGACCTTTGGAAAGAAGGTACCGATTGGGACGAGTGCGCAAAACCCACCTCGCTTCATGCTTGGCGTACGTTTGTCGAAAATCTGCAATCGGTAGCAAAACTCGAAATCCCACGATGGATAGGATACTCACCTAAATATAATGTCGAGCCCCATGGATTTTGTGACGCGTCCCAAGAGGCATATTGTGCATGTTTGTACCTTCGCTGCCACGACGGTATCAACTCAGCCACTTCTCAACTTCTCGTGGCAAAAAGCAAAGTAGCCCCAGTTCAAACTATCAGCTTACCACGGTTGGAACTCTGTGGAGCTGTCCTCGTCAGCAAACTCGCTTACCAAGTTCAGGAAAAACTCCACCTAAAAGATGTAAAACTATTTCTATGGTGCGTTTCATCTATTGTTCTCGCATGGTTAGAGAAACCCCCTTATGTGTGGAAAACCTACGTCGCCAATCGCATAACCCAAATCTTAATAAACGTAGAAAATGCTACGTGGCGACATTTAAACAGTGCTGACAACCCTGCAGATCTAGAAATCCGAGGATGCCCTCCTCAAGAGCTTATCTCCAAAGCCATATGGTGGCATGGGCCAGACTGGCTTATAAAAACCCCAAAGGCTTGGCCCCAATCGCAACCCCAAAGGACTCTACCCCCAGAGCAAAGAAAAATTAAAGTTTTCCATTTTAGCAAGCCCGAAGATGTACTAGACCAATTTTCCTCGTTGGAAAAAGCCTTGCGCATCATAGCCTACGTTTTTCGCTTTATCCAAGAATCTCGAAAGATCTCCCAAAACAAGGTTTCCTTAACCCATCATACTGCCCGGAAACTCCAGATTTTGTACACTTTATTTACATTTTCTCCACACAACTCTCTTGCATGCGAAGAAATCTCTTATGGTTCGTATGACTCAGCAAGAGTTCTTTGTCCCACGTTTGAAATCGTACATAAAAAGTGTATAGTTCAATGCAAACCCGGCACTATTCATAGGCAAAACATTCGTTCTCAAATAATGGCAGCCCTTCCTCCCGAAAGAGTTACGTTGTCGGTACCATTCCACACTACCGGTGTAGATTTCGCAGGCCCTTGCAGGCCCTTTTTTGTTAAAAGCCGGTTTAACCCGTAACGCACCCTAACACTTGTGTGTTTGTTTGTTTTGCGACAAAAGCAATTCAGTGGGAAGTCTGTTCAGACTTAACCACAAGTGCATTTTTAGCAGCATTTGCACGCTTCGTAGGGAGACGAGGAATACCCGCGAAAGTTATGTACGATAATGGAAAAACCTTTATCGGAGCTCATCGCACATTACTCAAAGACTATGCAAATTTTCTTACCCAAGTGTCTTCCGAGACCTCTAAAAAATACGAAATTCATGGGTTTGAATGGCAGTTTATTCCTCCATACGCTCCCCATATGGGCGGCCTGTGGGAATCTGCAGTTAAAAGTTTCAAAACCCACTTCATAAAAGTTGCTGGCACCCAAAAATTCACTTTCGAAGAATTTTCAACGCTTCTTATACGCATAGAGGCAGTTTTAAACTCAAGGCCATTATCACCCATGTCCGAAGATCCCACGGATCTCCTAGTGCTCACTCCGGGTCACTTTCTCCGAGGAGCACCCCTAATGGCTATCCCGGAGCCAACTGCAGAAACCCTATTACTGGCCAATCGCTGGCAAAAATTAAAAATTCTCCATCAGGAATTCAGTAGCTGATGGAAAGCGGAATATCTACGCGAGCTTTACAGACGTCATAAATGGCGACAACACCAGAAGGATATTGCGGAAGGAGAGTTGGTAGTTATCAAAGATGATTCTTGCCACCCCAGGAATGGTGCCTTGGAAGAGTACACAAACTTCATCGAGGCCCCGATANGCAGGCCCTTTTTTGTTAAAAGCCGGTTTAACCCGTAACGCACCCTAACACTTGTGTGTTTGTTTGTTTTACGACAAAAGCAATTCAGTGGGAAGTCTGTTCAGACTTAACCACAAGTGCATTTTTAGCAGCATTTGCACGCTTCGTAGGGAGACGAGGAATACCCGCGAAAGTTATGTACGATAATGGAAAAACCTTTATCGGAGCTCATCGCACATTACTCAAAGACTATGCAAATTTTCTTACCCAAGTGTCTTCCGAGACCTCTAAAAAATACGAAATTCATGGGTTTGAATGGCAGTTTATTCCTCCATACGCTCCCCATATGGGCGGCCTGTGGGAATCTGCAGTTAAAAGTTTCAAAACCCACTTCATAAAAGTTGCTGGCACCCAAAAATTCACTTTCGAAGAATTTTCAACGCTTCTTATACGCATAGAGGCAGTTTTAAACTCAAGGCCATTATCACCCATGTCCGAAGATCCCACGGATCTCCTAGTGCTCACTCCGGGTCACTTTCTCCGAGGAGCACCCCTAATGGCTATCCCGGAGCCAACTGCAGAAACCCTATTACTGGCCAATCGCTGGCAAAAATTAAAAATTCTCCATCAGGAATTCAGTAGCTGATGGAAAGCGGAATATCTACGCGAGCTTTACAGACGTCATAAATGGCGACAACACCAGAAGGATATTGCGGAAGGAGAGTTGGTAGTTATCAAAGATGATTCTTGCCACCCCAGGAATGGTGCCTTGGAAGAGTACACAAACTTCATCGAGGCCCCGATAACTACGTTAGAGTCGCTGAGGTCAGAACTCAAGCTGGGATTTATACCCGACCAATAGTCAAATTATGCCCTCTACCTCCTCCACTCACTCATAACTCTAATTGAATAACTCGCCTACTATATAGTCCAATCAGCTCAAATACATATAACCCTATTAGCTTCTAATTACAGTCCATTAGCTCCAACTCGTACTAATTCACTTGTTGATCTTTTACAGAACCCCGGATGTATATCAGTGTCAACTGTGCAGCCGTTTTCACGCTCTGCAGACCTGCGCTTGTTTTCGAGAGATGAGCGTGACCGATCGCATAGAAGCTGTCCGCGTTCATAAATATTGCATGAACTGTTTGGCCCGATCCCACAAGACCGGTGCATGCCCATCTCAGAATAGCTGCAGAATACCCAACTACCAATTTCACTGGGGAACGCAAACCTGCTCAACATGCTGAGGGACGCAAATCGAAATGCGAGACAGAACGTCGCTCTACGGCAATGAAGATGTCGAAGTCGAAGTCGAAGTCACTTACGGCCCGCTTTAAATCGCGGCATTGTCCGTGTGGACGCCTTTCGTTATCAAGGAAACCCAATGCCGTTTCGCGTATCGAGTTGAAACGCCTAGTCACCACGGCATTGACATCGCTGCAGGAGCTAGACAGCGTACTAAATGTTGCACCCGTGCAAGGGCGGCAGCATGTCGACGATGAAGGAGAGCGAGGTGGCAACCTCATTTTATTCGACTAGTTTCTAAGATTCCTCTAAACAAAAATCTTTCAAAAAATTGTTTTTGTATAAACTCGCTGAAGTTAACTATTGAATTATGAACTGAAATTGAAATGTAAAAAGCTACAATGATAATATAAGCGCGACCGTCTTACAGCACAGACGTGCCTTTGAGTCACTTTAAGTCAACTCCACTTTTATAATCAACTCGATTTATTTATAATATTTCGTACATTTGTACCTCGGTATTTTGAATTCACTAAATATTTCATCTAAAACCAATCCAACTCTTTAAGTCTTCGTTCCGATTTAAATCTCCCGTTAATATAGCGATGCTAAGAAAGATGAAGGTAGGATGAACGAACGTCATTCAAAGTTGTGTTGGTAATAGAAAAAAAATGGGACACGAATAACTTTTTTCTGGACAGAAATAAAAACTGTGAAAATACCTTTCTATCGAGATCCCATAAGTCTAAATAAGTATAGTTTTCGCCCAGTTATTCAAGTTTTTTGTAAATCAATCTTTGAAAAAAGTAAAAAAAAACAGCATCAAAAATCTCATTCTTACGATTCCGTTGAAAAGATTTTTAAATATTTTTATGCAGATTTTTTAAGCTTAATCTGTTTTGTCATCTGAGGGGACTTTGTCAAAAAGTTCTTTAAGAAACTATTTTAATTCATAAAAAACTCTATTTTTGGAGGTATTTTCAAATCGGTCCAGCTCACTTAAATCTTAATATTTTTCCGAAATATTTTGGCGGACGTCTAAAAATATTATAAATTTTGTAATCCTGGCGGAAAAACCGCAACTTTTTTTGGTGATGCAGTCTAATGTACATACATAGAATACCCACTAAATTTGGTGCGAAAAGCAGTGAATTTAAACAAAAGTATTGTATGACGTCAAATCGACGAAGAGAGGGTTAGCGGTTTTGGAGGTTTTTTCAAACCAACTCCAACTCACGTAAATCGTAATATTTTTCCGAAATATTTTCGTGGCCGTCTTAAAATATAATACATTTTATAATTCCAATGAAAAAAACAGTACCGATTTTTTTTTTTTATGAGGAGTGATGCAGTCTAATGTATATACATACATACGAGAACCAATTTCATTTAAAGAAATGGCTTGTCGTCCATTTCCGCTGTAGCGTATGTAGTGCATATTTTTAGGCGTAATATATATCTACTTCCGGCAAGGCCTACCGTCGAGGTTGATGTCTAGACTTTTGTATAGGAACTTTGATTATAACCTATAATTATAGCTAAAAATGGTGTCTGGACACACAACATTGCAAGTTGAAAAAAGCGTTGTAAAACTAAATGTTAATAAGCCACAATAACATTGCCAATAACAATTTACCTTTAATTTTCAATAATTCGCTTATCAGTTATTGGCAAAAATGCCGTTTGATTTTATGGGTATACTGTAGAGGGGAAATCAACGCAGAACTAACTACTGTGTATAACACAACAGACGTGGATATGGATTAGAACGATGTTTAAAATATTATTCCACTGTGTGTAAATATGTGGTTGCAGTTCTTAATACAGAATTAGATCAAACTACATAACATAGAGCTAAAATTTCTACAGCGAAAGTACAAATTTGAGATCAATTTTAAGCGGTCGTTATTCATATACCCACATACATACATACATACATATATTACTTTTCATATCAATTCAAGTCTAAAACATGCGCTCCACGCTTTTCATTTACAATCTCATAAATTGTTTATAATGACGTTTGCTAAAATTTCAAAATCAAATGTTATCAAAAGAAATTCTATGAGACTGAGAAAGTCCATCTATAAAAGCGTGGTATATTAAAAAGTTTTTTTTTAATTTTATTTATTTTCTTCTGTTTAGTCTTGTCTGTATAACATTTTGCAACAGATATTAAAATAATTTAACTTGCAATGAAAAGAGAAAAGATTTACACATGCATTTGCTTACAAATTAACCCTTTATTTTGAAAGTGACATAAGCAACTCTTGTATTTACATGACTGGTTACTAGTATCTGGACTCGTCGGTCATTAGTTTACGATGATACACACACGCATTTGCTTACAAGTAACCGGGCATTTAAGTACAAGAGGATGAAGTGACTTATGCCACTTTCAAAATAAACGGCTCAAATGTTCCGTTTTGTATGTATGTATATCGTAATTACTTCTTTATATTCTTACGACTTGTATCGAGGAATCAAAGTTAAAAATACTTTAATGATTGCGTGTATGATTTTTTAAACTTTTTTGAAATAGATACACTGTTCTTTACGTTAAGAGGTGATTTCTTTTTCTACGATTGGGAATAAGCTCGTTCTTCAGGAACTAAACAAAACTAAAAAGTCTACATATAAAAATAGCTTCGTAAATGCATTTGTAAATTATCCGATAGTATCGATAGTTTCAATGCAAACTGTTGAAAACACATTTAATGGGCTAACTATCGATAGTTTTACAGCCCTAATTATCAGCGACGCGTTCAGAGCAGCCAACTGTACTTTGTTATGAAGTGCCATATTGAGGATAAAAAAGTGCCAAAAAGAAAAATAAAAGTGCCAAAAAAGGTGCTATTCTTTTTAATTCTTCCCATTTACCATTAAAATTGGAAACACATTCCTAAAACAAATGTCCAATGCCAACCAGTTGTGAACACTAAAGAAATTAGAAAATTTTAGTTGAGGAGAAGTCCACGCAAAGGATTTCACAAAAATGTTATGAAATATACTATTTTTCAAAAGTGAAATTTTGGCACTTTGGCCAAATTGAAAAATTAAGTGCAATTTGAAGTTAAATAGGGCCAAAAATGGCACGGTTTGAGCCAAGTTGGCAGCCCTGGACGCGTTACTTAAACAAAGAGGTTGACATTAGAGATGGGCAAATGACGTGATTTTCTACGTGACACGTGGTGTCACGCTTTTTCTTGCATGAGCGTGAGCGATTTCGAGAGAAAAATCACGTAACATCCGTGATCGTGCGTGACTGAAATTTTTGCTGGAGTGATCATGCGTGAGTTAGTTTTCCGTCAATCATGTAATTTTTACACATCGAGCCCTAACCGCTAAAAACATGTAAGGATATTTTTTTCAAAATTTTCTTTTGGATGCAGAAATGTTCCTAGAGCACCAAAAGGGCTTGATACATGTACATATATGCATGTACATTAGACGGCATCACCAAAAAAAAGTTGCGGGTTTTCCGCCGGAATTACAAAATCTATTATATTTGAAGACGTCCACCAAAATATATCGGAAAAATATTAAGATTTACGTGAGCTAGACCGATTTAAAAATACCTCCAAAAATGGAGTATTTTATGAATAAAAACAGTTTCATTAAGAACTTTTTGAAAAAAAGCACCCCAGATGACAAAACAGTTGAAGCTTAAAAAGGCTGCATAAAAATATTTAAAAATATTTTCAACGGAATCGTAGTAATGAGATTCTTGATGCTGTTTTTTAACCTTATTCAAATATTGGTTTAAGAAAATCAACTACTAATAACTGGACCAAAACTATTCCGATTTAGACTTATGAGGTATTATTGGAAAGGTACTTTCCCAGTATTTTTTTGTGTGCAAAAAAACTCGTTAGTTTCTTTTTTCAAATACCAACACACATAATTCAACTTGGAATGACGCTCGTTCATCCTACCTACCTCTTTCATACTTCGAATGAGTTTACTTGCAAAGAAATAAAAATGATGAGAAAATACATTTCCAATAGTATCTTACAAGTTTAAATCGGAATAGTTTTGGCCTAGTTATTCAAGATTTTCGTAAATCAATCTTTGAAAAAAGTTAAAAAAAAAACAGGATCACAAATCTCATTATTAAGATTCCGGTGAAAATTTTTTAAAAATATTTTTATGCAGATTTATAAGCTTAAGCTGTTTTGTTATCTGGGGGGATTTAAAGCTAAGAAACATTTCTGTACATAAGCTGGTCAAGATTGTCCTAAAGCTAACTTAGCTATTAACACTTGAACTTTTTGAAGTTGATTTGCATAATGAAGACCAGTAAATTTGAGCTTTAAAATTATACCATCGTAATCCTTGTTTAATTCTCTATAAAAAACGTGATTCAAAAAAATGAGCGAGTTTCAAGAACAATTTTTAATATTTTTCTTTATGACGAGATGGTTTATTTTGTGAGAATCAACAATTTTTTGTAATTTCTTTTTGAAAACTTATGTTGAAATATATTTAGTAAGGTCCTAAACATCGAGTTTTTGCAAGAATTTAAATTTTATTGCAGATTCCAAAAGAATACCTATCCGGGTATAATATTTGTACGGCAAGAGTTTTATTTAAGGCGACAAACCCCTAGAAATGGGCGTGGCAATTGTAGGACTAAAGTTAGCAAAACGCAGATTTTATTACGGATTTCGGCAGAATATCGCTTCGTTTACAACATTTGTTCCAATCGGAGACATGACATAATTTTTTTTACGAAATCCGTCCGACTTAAAAACTAATGGCTCATATACTTCTACATTACGGCATAATTTAGTGCCAATTTATCCCGCAAAAAATTTTAGTTTACTCTGTAAATTTGGCAAAAACATGTAGTAGCCATCTCTTCAGCTAAAGTAAGCACTACACTATCAATATCTCTGGAACCAAAAAGCGCTTATACTTCTACGTCACGGCATAATTTAGTGCTTATTTAGTGCCATTTTATGCCGCTAAATGCTTTTTTTTGCTATGCCAATTTTGTTAAAAACATGTAGTAGCCATCTCTTCAGTGGAAGTAAGCACTACACTATCAATATCTCTGGAACCAAAAAGCGCTTATACACTAAAACCCGCTTAAGTACCTCACGAAAAATGTCAGCTTTTTGAGGTACTTAGGCGGGTTGGGTACTTAAAAGAACCCGCTTAAGTACCTCGATTCGGGTACTTAAGCGAATATAATTACTGATGTTGTTATATCTTTATGTTAACTTACATAAATTCTTGAATTACAACGTTTAAGGACGTATACATAGAGTAAAACCAAAATCATAGCATTATTTAAATACATAAACAAGTAAAGAAAATCTTTATTAAAAAATATTTAGTGCAATGGTCTGCCATTTTTACAAGAATTAAATTGTTTAAAAAGTCAAGGTTGGACATATCATTTTGTACCAAATTCAAAATGATATTGCTTGCCACTTATGTTTATTTATTAATTTTTAAGGTTTATCAATCAATTAAAATGCAGTTCATTCCCTAACAAATACAATATAAACCTAAGCTTAAGATTTTGTAGAACACTTAAAAAAAAAATGCATAATAATTTCAAACTTTTTTCTCAGAAGTGTTTTTTGAGTATACAGTTTTATAGCCCATTCAATTTTATTGCAATAATGTGCAAGTGGCTAAAAGTTACCGTTGATTTTTTAGAATTTTTAAACGGGTTTCACTGTACTTCTACCTCAAGGCATAATTTAGTGCTTATTTAGTGCCATTTTATGCCGCTAAATGTTTTTTTTTTTGCTATGTCAATTTTGTTAAAAACATGTAGTAGCCATCTCTTCAGCTAAGGTAAGCACTGCACTATCAATATCTCTGGAACCAAAAAGCGAATATACTTCTACCTTACGGCATGATTAAGTGCTTATTTAGTGCCAATTTATGCCGCACAAAAAATTTATTTTTGCTCTGTAAATTTTGGTAAAAATATGTAGTAGCCATCTCTTCAGCTCAAGTAAGCACTACACTTTCAATATCTCTGGAACCAAAAAGCGCATATACTTCTACCTTACGGCATAATTTAGTGCTTATTTAGAGCCAATTAATTCCGCTCAAAAAAATTTTTGCTCTGTAAATTTTGGTAAAAATATCTAGTAGCCATCTCTTCAGCTGAAGTAATCACTACACTATGAATACCTCTGGAACCAAAAAGGGCATGGCTAGCCCTAGCAGGGTGTCTAGATTGTTTAAATAAAAAAAAAACGCAATTTCTTTAAAAAAAAAATCGCCAAATTATTTTTATATAAAATTCATGAAATCTACTTAACACAGTTTTTTCTTTTAACAATGACATCTTGTTATATAATAGTTTGTAAAACCGAAAAAAAATAAAGGGTGTTTTTTTTAGACATGAGCATTGCAATTAGAATTATCCACCTTTTGGTTTGAAATAGTGAAAAACTAAAAATAAATTTATGTGTTTGTAGGGCTAGAATGAAGTCCAACACAATATTCCAGGATATTGTGATTCAGGAGTGAAAAACAAAGAAAACAAAAATTGCCGCATGTAGATTTTGGCAAATGAGGCATTTCATGTCACCGCCGCCACCTCTTTCCGCGACCTCTAGGGCTTTTGACGAGATTGAAGGTCTAGGTGACATGAATATTATTATGAATATACGTGCAGCATATTTTGCCGATATGACGTAGGGTTGCCTGTTTACACGGGACTTAAATTTTAAGAAAACGTCATACATACCTTTCTTTAAAGCGCTGTATCTTGGGAACCTTTTTAAGAAACTTAATGAAAACAAAATGTATTTCTTCCGTCTTATTGTGGGCTTTAATCATACATTTTGTACATTAATGTGCAACGTATAAAAAATAAAAAAAAATTAAGTAAACATTTTTCTTTTTGATTTTTTTTACATAAAAACATTTTAAGTACCCAAATGGGCGTAAAGGGCTACTTAGGCGTATGGACTCTAGATCGCCTAACACTCGAGCAATATGATAAATAGACATTGAAATTTTATGAAATTGTATATTTTTGAAAGAGGAAAGGTGTGTAAAAAACCAAAACAATATGAATAAATCATACTGACTTTACTAAAGGTCTGAAATCATGAAAATTCCTTTAAATGGCAGAATTGAACTTTGTTGCAAGTTCACATGGGAAATCTGCTTGCGACGGGATTGGAGGAAATTTTAAGAGACTAGCAGCTAGAGAAAGTCTTCAGTTCCCGACGTCACAACAAATTTTTACATCCGAGGCCCTCTACCAATGGGGTATGACTAAGTTAGAGAAAACCAAGGTGCTGTATGCGTCCAAGAGTGACTACAACGAAGTTAAGCAAAAGCTTCAAGATAGATTCGCAAAGACACAATATATTCCAGGAACGCACAAATTTCATGCCCTTATACGCGAAACATCAACAACACTCATTGCAAAAGAATATTCGACCTCCAATGATAGCTTCAAGGTTAGTCCTTTTATTAAAACAAGAAAAAGGAAAGGTGAGTAAAAAAATATACCTAATGAATAATAAAATTATAGTTAAAAAACCATCAACACGCTTTTATTACAATAAGACCTAAAGAGAAAAAAAATATTTATTGATTTAAAGATTCGTTTAAGAAGGACATGAAGTTCCCTAACTTTATGTTATTTAACCTTTTAAACTAGCTTAAGAAAAGATTAAAGTAATTGGAACGTAGCCATAGTCGAAATAAAGTAAAGTAAGTCCGCTGTAAAGTTCGTTGCAGTTATTTTTTACAGACATCCCATTAGAAACATACAGCACCTTCTTTTTAACACCCACTTTAAACGGACAGATTTAATTCAAACTATGTACACTTATCAAGAATCAGCGACAATATAATAATTTCATAAGTTTATCTCATTATCCGGATTAGGATCGCCAGGATTAAATAATTTCCTCACACAGCCTCTGTGTGAGAGCAAGTAAGACAACCACGCTGTCTGCGCATGCGTACCGTCTACGTACTTTCCGGCTCGAGCACTCGAGCATTTAGAAAAAATTTATTTTTAACAATAACTCGAACTAAAAAATTAGAAATAAATATAGTTTAAAAAAAATAAAAAACACGCTTTTAAAGCATATCAAACTAAAAATAAAAAATAATTCTTACTAAAAGTTGAAAATAATAATGAACAAAAAATACTAGTATTATTGTGAAAAAGCGTGGGGCGCTCTTTGCCATATTTTTCGCCTCTCGAGCAACCCACACTTTTTCACAATAATACTAGTATTTTTTGTTCATTATTATTTTCAACTTATATTAAGAATTATTTTTTACTTTTTAGTTTGATATGCTTTAAAAGCGTGTTTTTTAGTTTTTTTAATCTATATTTATTCTCTAAATTATTCTTACCCCATTGATAGAGGACTTCGGGTGTACGAATTTGTTGTAATGTCAAGAATTGAAGACTTGCTCTAGCTGCTAGTCTCTTAAAATTTCTTACAATCCCGTCGCAAGCAGATTTCCCATCTGAACTTACAACAAAGCTCAATTCTGCCATTTCCTTGAAGGGATTTTCGTGATTTCAGACCTCTAGTAAAGTTAATATGTTTTTTATACGTTGCACATTAATGTAAAAAATGAATAATATAAATAAAATAAAATATATAATTAAAGTCCATAATAAGACTTTTAAGAAAGGTATGTCTTACGTTTTCTCAAAATTTAAGTTCCGTGTAAACAGGCAACCCTACGTCATATCGGCAAAATATGCTGCACGTATATTCCTGTCACCTAGACTTTCAATCTTCGAGGTCGTTCACAGAGGTGGCCGCGGTGACATGAAATGCCTCAAATCCTAAATGCGATAGTTTTCATTTTTCACATCCAGTTCATATATAGCTCAATATCCGCGAACAAAGTTTTTCTTCGCAATAAATTTTGAAAAATTCGCGGCAACAATTTTCAATTTAAAAATAACAAAAACTAAGAGACATTGCATCTGCATTTGACATCCATAAACAGGGTTCCGTTCGATTTTTGGAAATAGTGCAACTGCAACTGAAAATATCCTCATACAAAGCGTAAAAATCGAAAGTAGCGGCAAACTTCAAATTAATCAAAAAACGCAAAAACTCGGTTTTCTTAAAAAGCTCTCTAACGATTATATATTTTCTTTTTGGTCTTAAACTACTTAGAAAGCATAATAGAAAGGAATTCAGAAGAAAATTTGAAGTGCCAAGACCTTTTGGTTGAACTACGTTCCCAGCCACCATGTACAAATAATTCCGTTGGAACATTTTAAATATCTCAATTCTATCTAATTTTGTTCGAAAGACGTTGGACTCGATTTTTTTCAGAAAAGCGAAACTTAAACATTTTTTCTTTTCACAACAAATTTGCAACTCAAATGCTACAATTAATGGCATAGTAACATATTGGATATTTAAATTCTATCGACTAAGTGTATGGTGTCAAGTTAGCACTATATACCATTTTTTCTTAAAAAACGATGGCTAAAAATTTTTTCTTTCCACACCAATTTTACAACAAAAAGGTACAATTAATTCCTTTGTGCGCTGGGTTTGGGACCCGCCACGTAAAATCCACTTCCAGTGAAGAAGCAAAGCCTCGGATGAGACTCCCCCGTTGCGTTGGACGGGGCAAGGCAAGCAATGTCTGGGGCCTTGGGACGTCTACTACAGCTGCCATGTAAAGGAGCGCAAATTCGGAGTTGGATTTGTGGTGGGAGAGAGACTCCGTCGCCGAGTACTGTCGTTCACCGCGGTGGACGAGCGTCTAGCCACAATCCGCATCAAAGCGAGATTCTTCAACATCACACTCATCTGCGCCCATGCCCCGACGGAAGAAAAGGATGAGGCATCCAAGGATCTCTTCTATGAGCGCTTGGAGCGCACGTACGAGCGCTGCCCCCGTCATGATATCAAAATCGTGCTTGGCGACTTCAATGCCAGGGTGGGCAAAGAAGGGATCTTTGGAACCACAATCGGAAAATTTAGCCTCCACGACGAAACCTCCGACAACGGATTGAGGCTGATCGACTTCGCCGGGGCCCGAAACATGGTAGTATGCAGTACTAGGTTCAAGCATAAAAAGAT